>NC_048585.1:9299001-9541501 GCF_013265735.2 Oncorhynchus mykiss | reverse complement strand
TTTATAGTACACTACTGTAGACCAGGTCTTATAGATGTATCCTAGTCTACGGATGAGTCACATGACCTTATAGTCTTTATAGTACACTACTGTAGACCAGGTCTTATAGATGTATCCTAGTCTACGGATGAGTCACATTACCTTATTGTCTTTATAGTACACTACTGTAGACCAGGTCTCTATAGATGTGTCCTAGTCTACGGATGAGTCACATGACCTTATAGTCTTTATAGTACACTACTGTAGACCAGGTCTCTATAGATGTGTCCTAGTCTACGGATGAGTCACATGACCTTATAGTCTTTATAGTACACTACTGTAGACCAGGTCTCTATAGATGTGTCCTAGTCTACGGATGAGTCACATGACCTTATTGTCTTTATAGTACACTAGTGTAGACCAGGTCTCTATAGATGTATCCTAGTCTACGGATGAGTCACATTACCTTATTGTCTTTATAGTACACTACTGTAGACCAGGTCTCTATAGATGTATCCTAGTCTACGGATGAGTCACATGACCTTATTGTCTTTATAGTACACTACTGTAGACCAGGTCTCTATAGATGTATCCTAGTCTACGGATGAGTGGATGAGTCACATTACCTTATTGTCTTTATAGTACACTACTGTAGACCAGGTCTTATAGATGTATCCTAGTCTACGGATGAGTCACATTACCTTATTGTCTTTATAGTACACTACTGTAGACCAGGTCTTATAGATGTGTCCTAGTCTACGGATGAGTCTGCACACTTTGAAAAAAACCTAAAAGAGTTCCAAAAGGGTTCTTTGCGGAGGGATGAGGTTTCTACCAGGAACCATTTGGATCTCAAGAACCCCTTTTTAGGAAGACAAAGGGCTCTTTGCAATGTAAAGGGTTCTACCTAGAACCTTTAACATTCTAATAAGTGTTTTGAAAGATAGGGTTCTTTGATGATTCTTTGGAGGTTCAGAAGGATTCTTTGGAAGTCTAGAAAGATTCTTTGGAAGTTCAGTAGGATTCTTTGGAAGTTCAGAAGGATTCTTTGGAAGTTCAGAAGGATTCTTTGGAAGTCTAGAAAGATTCTTTGGAAGTTCAGAAGGATTCTTTGGAAGTTCAGAAGGATTCTTTGGAAGTTCCGAAGGATTCTTTGGAAGTTCAGAAGGATTCTAAAAAGGATTCTAAGCATGCTCTATTGCAGAATTGTTTGTTTGAATTTTAGAATGTGTTTTTGCATGGTTGATTAATTGTATGCTGGACATAAGAAAAAATAAATATTGTTTTTTAAACTAAAACAATCTGTTGGTATTTGGACGTATTGCATCTTGTTACTGAGATAGTTATTCCAGTTTAAATGATTGAGCTAGTCTCAGAATTGACTTCGCCCTACCCTGGCAGTCCTGCCCCATACACTGGCAGTCCTGCCCCTACCCTGGCAGTCCTGCCCCTACCCTGGCAGTCCTGCCCCTACCCTGGCAGCCCTGCCCCTACCCTGGCAGTCCTGCCCCTACCCTGGCAGTCCTTCGCCCTACCCTGGTAGTCATTCGCTCTACCCTGGCAGTCCTCCGCCCCTACCCTGGCAGTCCTTCCCCTACCCTGGCAGTCCTTTGCCCTATCCTGGCAGTCCTTCGCCCTACCCTGGCAGTCCTTCGCCCTACCCTGGCAGTCCTGCCCCTACCCTGGCAGTCCTGCCCCTACCCTGGCAGTCCTTCGCCCCTACCCTGGCAGTCCTTCGCCCCTACCCTGGCAGTCCTGCCCCTACCCTGGCAGTCCTGCCCCTACCCTGGCAGTCCGTCGCCCTACCCTGGCAGTCCTTCGCCCTACCCTGGCAGTCCTTCGCCCTACCCTGGCAGTCCTCCGCCCCTACTCTGGCAGTCCTTCCCCTACCCCGGCAGTCCTTCGCCCCTACCCTGGCAGTCCTTCGCCCCTACCCTGGCAGTCCTGCCCCTACCCTGGCAGTCCTGCCCCTACCCTGGCAGTCCTTCGCCCTACCCTGGCAGTCCTTCGCCCTACCCTGGCAGTCCTTCGCCCTACCCTGGCAGTCCTGCACCTACCCAGGCAGTCCTTCGCCCCTACCCCGGCAGTCCTTCGCCCCTACCCCGGCAGTCCTTCCCCTACCCTGGCAGTCATGCTGAATTCAGGTTGTGGGTAATACTTTTTTTTTACATTTTTGTTGGATTTCCTAATTCTGTCTGGTTTCCAATAGGAATTGCACATAATTTGCAAGCCATCGTAATGTGTACTTGCTGGCCTGATGTGGCCTGTAAACCAGGGGTTTCCTAAGAACACTGTGTTAGGGTATAACTAGACGCTCAATGAAAGGCCTTCGGGGGACTCTACAAGGTGTTGAAAGCATTCTACAGGGATGCTGGCCCATGTTGACTCTACAAGGTGTTGAAAGCGTTCCACAGAGATGCTGGCCCGTGTGGACTCTACAAGGTGTCGTTCCACAGGGATGCTGGCCCATGTTGACTCTACAAGGTGTTGAAAGGCGTTCCACAGGGATGCTGGCCCATGTTGACTCTACAAGGTGTTGAAAGGTGTTCCACAGGGATGCTGGCCCATGTGTGGACTCTACAAGGTGTCGAAAGCGTTCCACAGGGACAATGGCCCATGTGCACTCTACAAGGTGTTGAAAGCGTTCCACAGGGATGCTGGCCCCATGTTGACTCTACAAGGTGTTGAAAGCGTTCCACAGGGATGCTGGCCCATGTTGACTCTACAAGGTGTTGAAAGCGTTCCACAGGGATGCTGGTCCCATGTTGACTCTACAAGGTGTAGAAAGCGTTCCACAGGGATGCGGGCCCCATGTTGACTCTACAAGGTGTCGAAAGCTCTCCACAGGGATACTGGCCCATTTGGACTCTACAAGGTGTCGAAAGCTCTCCACAGGGATGCTGGCCCCATGTTGACTCTACAAGGCGTCGAAAGCGTTCCACAGGGATGCTGGCCCCATGTTGACTCTACAAGGTGTCGAAAGCGTTCCACAGGGATGCTGGCCCCATGTTGACTCACAGTGCTTCCCACAGTTCTGTCAAGTAGGCTGTATGTCCTTTGGGTGGTGTATCGTTCTTGATAAACAAGGGAAACTGCCGAGCATGAAAAACCCAGAAGCGTTGCAGTTCTTGACACAATCAAACCGGTGCGCCTGGGTACCCCCCTGTTCAAAGGCACTTAAATGGTTTGTTTTGCCGACTCACCCTATGAATGGCACACATACACAATCAAACCGGTGCGCCTGGGTACAATACCCCCGTTCAAAGGCACTTAAATGGTTTGTTTTGCCGACTCACCCTATGAATGGCACACATACACAATCAAACCGGTGCGCCTGGGTACAATACCCCCGTTCAAAGGCACTTAAATGGTTTGTTTTGCCGACTCACCCTATGAATGGCACACCAACACAATCCACGTCTCAAATGACGCAAATGCCTGAAAATCATTCTTTAACGCGTCTCCTCCCCTTTCATCTACACTGTTTGAAGTGGATTTAATTAATACGTGACATCAACAAGGGATCATAGACTGAACACGTGAAACCAGGTGAAAGCTATGTCAGCATGTGTTCATCATGTTTTGTACACTCAGTGTGTATATATATATACATGTCATTTATTGTCATAAATAATACCATTTTAAAGGCTAAAGTGGTTGGTGGAACCCTTCATCAAGGGGTATAGGTAGAAGCAAACAGGGGGTTCTTTGAAAAACCCCAAATAAACCTAAATAAACCCTCTGCAAAAGGTTCTACCCACATTAGCACCAAAAAATAAGTTCCCCTATGAGGACATACCGAAAAAAACACTGGATGGTTCTAGTTCGCAACCTTTTTTTACGAAGAGTGTACGCATGAGACTTTCATCTAAGTCTCTTCATAATGAGGTAGACCTACAGGCTAGGGTGTAACAGTCTCTCTTCATAGTGAGGTAGAACTACAGGCTAGGGTGTAACAGTCTCTCTTCATAAGGAGGTAGACCTACAGGCTAGGGTGTAACAGTCTCTCTTCATAATGAGGTAGACCTGCAGGCTAGGGTGTAACAGTCTCTCTTCATAATGAGGTAGACCTACAGGCTAGGGTGTAACAGTCTCTCTTCATAATGAGGTAGACCTACAGGCTAGGTTGCAACAGTCTCTCTTCATAATGAGGTAGACCTACAGGCTAGGGTGTAACAGTCTCTCTTCATAAGGAGGTAGACCTACAGGCTAGGGTGTAACAGTCGCTCTTCATAATGAGGTAGACCTACAGGCTAGGGTGTAACAGTCGCTTTTCATAATGAGGTAGACCTACAGGCTAGGGTGTAACAGTCTCTCTTCATAATGAGGTAGACCTGCAGGCTAGGGTGTAACAGTCTCTCTTCATAATGAGGTAGACCTACAGGCTAGGGTGTAACAGTCTCTCTTCATAATGAGGTAGACCTACAGGCTAGGGTGTAACAGTCTCTCTTCATAAGGAGGTAGACCTACAGGCTAGGGTGTAACAGTCTCTCTTCATAATGAGGTAGACCTACAGGCTAGGGTGTAACAGTCTCTCTTCATAATGAGGTAGACCTACAGGCTAGGGTGTAACAGTCTCTCTTCATAATGAGGTAGACCTACAGGCTAGGGTGTAACAGTCTCTCTTCATAATGAGGTAGACCTGCAGGCTAGGGTGTAACAGTCTCTCTTCATAATGAGATAGACCTACAGGCTAGGGAGTAATAGGTAATGACATGATACAATCCCGGGTCTTCACGTGATAACCACAGCTTCCTTATATTTTGTGGATAGGAGAGTCGTGTTTTAAGGGGTCTGAGTCTCCCTCCTCATAGTGTATTAGGACTGGCCTAGCACACAAGACAGGAAGTGGTGACATCATCATTATTTACAGTGTGAGGGTCAGGAGGATATAGCATCCCACAGGGTGGGGGGTAGACACACACACAAAGGCAGGCACACACACACAAAACAGAGAGAGATAGAGACAGAGAGAGAGGTAGAGACACAGAGAGAAGTAGATACATAGAGAGAGAGAGAGAGAGAGGTAGAGACAGAGAGAGGTAGAGACAGAGAGAGAGGTAGAGACAGAGAGAGAGGTAGACACAGAGAGAGAGGTAGACACAGAGAGAGAGAGGTAGAGACACAGAGAGAGAGGTAGAGACACAGAGAGAGAGGTAGCGACACAGAGAGAGAGGTAGAGACACAGAGAGAGAGGTAGAGACACAGAGAGAGAGGTAGAGACACAGAGAGAGAGGTAGAGACACAGAGAGAGAGGTAGAGACAGAGAGAGAGAGGTAGAGACAGAGAGAGAGAGGTAGAGACAGAGAGAGAGGCAGAGACAGAGAGAGAGGCAGAGACAGAGAGAGAGGCAGAGACAGAGAGAGAGGCAGAGACAGAGAGAGAGAGGTAGAGACAGAGAGAGAGAGGTAGAGACAGAGTAAGAGGCAGAGACACAGAGAGAGGCAGAGACACAGAGAGAGGTAGAGACACAGAGAGAGAGGTAGAGACAGAGAGAGAGGTAGAGACAGAGAGAGGTAGAGACAGAGAGAGAGGTAGAGACAGAGAGAGAGGTAGAGACAGAGAGAGAGAGAGGTAGAGACAGAGTAAGAGGCAGAGACACAGAGAGAGAGGTAGAGACACAGAGAGAGAGGTAGACACAGAGAGAGAGGTAGAGACAGAGAGAGTGGTAGAGACAGAGAGAGAGGTAGAGACAGAGGGAGAGGCAGAGACACAGAGAGAGAGAGAGACACAGAGAGAGAGCTAGAGAGAGAGACACAGAGAGAGAGGTAGAGAGAGAGACACAGAGCCCCAGGACAACATCACAATTAAACCCAACCAAATCATGAGAAAACAAAAAGATAATTACTTGACACATTGGAAAGAATTAACAAAAAAACAAAGCAAACTAGAATGCTATTTGGCCCTAAACAGAGAGTGCACATTGGCAGAATACCTGACACTGTGACTGACCCAAAATTAAGGAAAGCTTTGACTATGTACAGACTCAGTGAGCATAGCCTTGCTATTGAGAAAGGCCGCTGTATGCAGACATGGCTCTCAAGAGAAGACAGGCTATGTGCTCACTGCCCACAAAATGAGGTGGAAACTGAGCTGCACTTCCTAACCTCCTGCCCAATGTATGACCATATTAGAGAGACATATTTCCCTCAGATTACACAGATCCACAAAGAATTATAAAACAAATCCAATTTTGATAAACTCCCATATCTACTGGGTGAAATTCCACAGTGTGCCATCACAGCAGCAAGATTTGTGACCTGTTGCCACAAGAAAAGGGCAACCAGTGAAGAACAAACACCATTGTAAATACAACCCACATTTATGCTTATTTATTTTCCCTTGTGTACTTTAACCATTTGTACATTGTTACAACACTGTATATTTATATATAATATGACATTTGTAATGTCTTTACTGTTTTGAAACTTCTGTATGTGTAATGTTTACTGTTCATTTTTATTGTTTATTTCACTTTTGTATATTATCTACCTCACTTGCTTTGGCAATGTTAACACGTTTCCCATGCCAATAAAGCCCCTTGAATTGAATTGAATTGAAAGAGAGAGAGAGAGAGAGAGGTAGAGACAGAGAGAGAGAGAGGTAGAGACAGTGAGAGAGAGGTAGAGACACAGAGAGAGAGAGGTAGAGACAGTGAGAGAGAGGTAGAGACACAGAGAGAGAGGTAGAGACAGAGAGAAAAAATAGTATATATTATCTCCAATCTATTATCTACCTCACTTGCTTTGGCAATGTTAACACATGTTTCCCATGCCAATAAAGCCCCTTGAATTGAATTGAAAGAGGTAGAGACAGAGAGAGAGAGAGGTAGAGACAGCGAGAGAGAGGTAGAGAGAGAGAGAAAGGTAGAGACACAGAGAGAGGTAGAGAGAGAGAGAGAGAGAGAGACACAGAGAGAGAGGTAGAGACAGAGAGAGGTAGAGACACAGAGAGAGGTAGAGACAGAGAGAGGTAGAGACAGAGAGAGAGGTAGAGACACAGAGAAAGAGAGGTAGAGACACAGAGAAAGAGAGACAGCGATAGGTAGACACAGAGAGAGAGGTAGAGACGGAGAGCGAGAGGTAGAGGTAGAGACGAAGAACGAGAGGTAGAGAGAGAGGTAGAGACAGAGAGAGAGGTAGAGACACAGAGACCGAGAGAGTTAGAGACAGAGAGAGAGGTAGAGACACTGAGAGGTAGAGACACAGAGAGAGAGGTAGAGACAGAGAGAGAGGTAGAGACAGAGACAGAGAGAGGTAGAGACAGAAAGAGAGGTAGAGACAGAGAGAAAGAGGAAGAGACAGAGAGAAAGAGGTAGACACAGAGAGAGAGAGGTAGAGAGAGAGAGGTAGAGACACAGAGACAGAGAGAGGTAGAGATGGAGAGAGAGGTAGAGACAGAGAGAGAGAGAGAGGTAGAGACAGAGAAAGAGAGAGAGGTAGAGACACAGAGAGAGGTAGAGACAGAGAGAGGGAGAGAGAGAGGTAGAGACACAGGGAGAGAGAGACAGCGAGAGGTAGAGACACAGAGAGAGAAGTAGAGACAGAGAGAGAGAGGTAGAGACACAGAGAGAGAGGTAGAGACACAGAGAGAGAGAGGTAGCGACACAGAGAGAGAGACAGTGAGAGGTAGAGACACAGAGAGAGAGGTAGAGACACACAGAGAGCGGTAGAGACACAGAGAGAGAGAGGTAGAGACTCAGAGAGAGAGAGGTAGAGACACAGAGAGAGAGAGGTAGAGACACACAGAGAGCGGTAGAGACAGAGAGAGAGAGGTAGAGACACAGAGAGAGAGAGGTAGAGACACAGAGAGAGAGAGGTAGAGACACAGAGAGAGAGACAGCGAGCGGTAGATGTGAGAATGGAGTCGTAGTTACAGCAAGCAGCAGGCCTACTACCATCTAGTGGATCAGAGCTTTGTGTTGCCATGGTGCATCAGCCTGTACTCTCCTCCTACAACATGACACACACGACTCAGCTGAAGGACATTTGAAATCCGGCATTACAGAGGTGTTGGTGACGTATCTCTCTCTATCTTACCACGCTCTCTCTGAGAGAGATAGTGGCTTGAAGAGCTTGAATAATATGATTCTTCTGAAGCCTAATTGTCTAGCCAGGGGCTTGCGAAGAGCACAACTAACCACGGTCAACCAAAACAAACTATTTCATAATTTCCCAATATGAGCAATATTCATAGTGGCTTGATGTTTGGTTAGGTAAACACATAGACTACACACAGATAGACCCCCGTTATGTAACAGTAGACCTGCTGTCTTATTGTATACAATGATGTACTGTGGTACACGTTTCTTCTCTCTTACCTTTGCGAATGAGGTCTTCTGTGTCCTGGTCGAAGCCCAGTCGGTGACATTTGCTCCACAGTCCCATGTTGGTGGAGTTGTACTGCCTGCTACACTCGTCCGCGGCGGACATAGCGAACAGCTGCCTTCTGTTCCGGGCTAGGAGCAGCTTGTCCTCCCAGCGGTCCAGTCTGGAGCGGCTAGCCCGCAGAGGGAGGCTGTTGTTGGGGATGTAGATAAAGCCTGGGTTCTTACGGCTGGAGAAACTCCGACAGCGCTCCCGATACCTCCGCGCGTCAGTCTCGTACCAGTGGTCGGAACAGATCGCCACTGCGAGCATTCCTAGGGCGCACAGAGAGAGGGACAGGCCGGCGTAGAGCAGTAACTTCCCTGCAGCCATGCTCGGTTTCTCTGCTTTTCTCAGAGCCGCCGCATCAGCACCACCAGCCTATGGACAGCTCCTCTGCTCTCCTCTCCTCGCTCTGTCGGTCTGTCGCTTTGTCAGTCAGCACAGCGCTGCTACGGCTACAACCCACCTCCAACGAATCAGTTTACATCTCCCCTTGGCGCCGATAGCAAGACCATCATCGAGGTTACAACCATGAGCAAATAGAATTTAAGTCTAGGTTGCAAATCATAAAATTCGTTGAATCTACCGAATAAGGCAAGGTCCTTGCTGTAAAATAGAGTTCCGTTTCGCTCTTTCCTGCGTACGGGAGAGAGTGATCTGGAGAGAGGGAGCGAGCAGCTGCAGCTGTTCGGATGCTGCCTCAACGAGTGAAAAGATGCTGATCTCACTCCCCGGCTCTCAGCAACCCTCCATCTGCTGCGATTAGGCGGAATGGGGCGAGACAGGAACAAACGTCCACGCAGAACACAGAGTTTTTTTTCTTCCCCCAAAAGCGTTTCAGTTCGAGTCGAAAACCTACAAAACCAGAGAAACAAGGAATATTATTAGCCTGAACAATCGTGAGATCCCACTTTTAGCATGAGCTCGGATGTTTACAAGAGCATGCCATTGCTCTTGTTGTAGGCTATTCTGTAACAGGCCACGCTACAATGTAATCTCCCCAAAAATTACACGTTATGCTTGCTGGGTGTTCAGTGATGTTTTGTCGTGCAATGTGCACATGAAAAGGTCATGTTTTGTTGTCAGTCAAAAGCCCTTGGCATGCAGTCACCCCCCCTCCCCCCCACCCCCTGCCATCCCATCTGGACTAAAAGGGCTGGCCATACGTGAATGTAGAGCCGCCAAATTATCTTAATTTTCCTCGGCCTAAATAATAGGGATATGACCTCATCCAGGACGCACCGTAACATAATCACTCATTGTCAAATTAAACCGCACAACGTCTGTCGTTCAAAAAGGGAACGTCCCCAATAGATATTTTTAAAAAAAATAATACGTTGCCTCATTACCATAATGAATGTACATAAGGTAATTCAACATGAATATCCAAATGACCGTGACAAGACAATCAATTACACGCGGTTGAATACGTCTCTATGTCCATCAGGCTCAACTCAAATAGCTTACATCACATCAGTGTGTGTGACTCGACGAGGGTTGGACGCGCATCAACTCACCGCTCAGAACGACGCGACTTCGGCGTAGCTTCCAGATGTCTTCAAACGTTCAGTAACCGGAACAGGCTAAAGTTTCGCCTTCAAATATGCATTGCACAGAGAGACTCTGATCCCTGCTGCACTGGGCGACATTGACAGGAGCCAGGAAGCGTTGCGTAAAGATGTTATTTGACGCGGCAGATGTCGCCGTTGGGATTAACTCCTCAGAGGGATATATATATATATATATATATGTATATATATGTATGTAGGCTAAAACAATATGCGTTATCGTTACTGTCGGGTTTAAAACCCCCTCTGGCAGCTAGGCTCCCAACGCATTCAGACTAGTGTGGACAGTCTACAGCGGTGACGTCATGGTGTCTCAATTCATTGTTTATTAACAAAAAAACACCTTCTTAAAGAAATAGTAACCCCCCCCCCCCCCCCCCTCTCTACTTGTGAGGCGAGGATTTAGGTTTCCAAACATATTACGCCTCTATAGAAAATGGCCTGTGCTTTTGTTTTTTTTTGACGGAATTAGCCTCATAAGAACAAAGTCGACAACTCAACATAGCACCTGCCCGGTCTTCCGTCAGAAATGAAAGGAGTCATTGAACCAGGGGACCATTTGATATCCCTGACTACGTAGTTGTCAAGGAAGAAGACAGAGGGCGCTGCTGCATAATTGATGACGAGGCTGAGACGCACCTGTCACACCACTGGAGATGACGGACGGAGAGTCGTCTATCTACTGTGACTGACTGTTTGCTACGACATATAGGCCAATACAAACGGGCTGCACTGACGAAGTGGTAGATATTTTACAGCTTAATGAAAACTATATTACTACACAACATTTCTTCACTGGACTAAAGCCTGTTATTATATCTCATGGGTGTCCCCATCACTCTCAACAACAACAACAAGGGACTGACTGACAGACTGACTGGTCTGGAGGGACAACAGGGACAACATAACAGGGACCAGACTGACTGGTCTGGAGGGACAACAGGGACAACACAACAGGGACCAGACTGACTGGTCTGGAGGGACAACAGGGACAACACAACAGGGACCAGACTGACTGGTCTGGAGGGACAACAGGGACAACACAACAGGGACCATACTGACTGGCCTGGAGGGACAACAGGGACAACATAACAGGGACTATACCATGCTCAGACAGGTCTAATGTCCTCTGCTTTGACTATGGAAATAGTAATTGTCCTCTGCTTTGACTATGGAAATAGTAATTGTCCTCTGCTTTGACTATGGAAATAGTAATTGTCCTCTGCTTTGACTATGGAAATAGTAATTGTGGAGAAGTACTGTTGATCAAAGTCATAGTGCACTATATAGGGAATAGGGTGCCATGTGGGACTATATAGGGAATAGGGCTCTGGTCTAAAATAGTGCACTATATAGGGAATAGGGCTCTGGTCTAAAGTAGTGTACTATATAGGGAATAGGGCTCTGGTCTAAAGTAGTGCACTATATAGGGAATAGGGTGCCATGTGGGACTATATAGGGAATAGGGCTCTGGTCTAAAATAGTGCACTATATAGGGAATAGGGCTCTGGTCTAAAGTAGTGCACTATATAGGGAATAGGGCTCTGGTCTAAAGTAGTGCACTATATAGGGAATAGGGCTCTGGTCTAAAGTAGTGCACTATATAGGGAATAGGGCTCTGGTCAAAAGTAGTGCACTATTTAGGGATTAGGGCTCTGGTCTAAAGTAGTGCACTATATAGGGAATAGGGCTCTGGTCAAAAGTAGTGCACTATTTAGGGATTAGGGCTCTGGTCTAAAGTAGTGCACTATATAGGGATTAGGGCTCTGGTCTAAAGTAGTGCACTATATAGGGAATAGGGCTCTGGTCTAAAGTAGTGCACTATATATGTTATGCACGTGAGTGAGGACCCAAAAGCGGTTTAACAAAAACAGAGTTCTTTAATGTCGAAACACAGGTAAGACATAGATCCTCTTCAAATGTATATGATGGCAAAATAAACAACCCGCAGAGAGGGCGACAAATGAAACATAAAGTCCTTCTGAATATCACAGAAGAGTTCCCCTTCTAGCAGCAGAGGAGAATAGCTGGGTTAGAGTCCCCTTCTAGCAGCAGAGGGGATTAGCTGGGTTGTAGAGGACAGAGGTACCTGATCACACGTAGCCTCAGATGAACAGGCAGATTCCGACAGGACAGGACAAGGTTGAAGCAAACAAGACGATAGTTTGGTTCTGGCATGAGAAACTCAAACGAGAATCTGACAAAGACAGAAGCAGGAACAGAGAGAGAAATAGAGACCTAATCAGAGGGAAAAAAGGGAACAGGTGGGAAAAGGGTGAACGAGGTAGTTAGAGAAGATAAGGAACAGCTGGGGGAAGGAGGGGAAGAGAAGGTAACCTAATACGACCAGCAGAGGGAGACAGGGTGAAGAGAAAGAACAGGAACAAGACATAATATGACAATACATGACAGTACCCCCCCACTCACCGAGCGCCTCCTGGCGCACTCGAGGAGGAAACCTGGCGGCAACGGAGGAAATCATCGATCAGCGAACGGTCCAGCACGTCCCGAGAGGGAACCCAACTCCTTTCCTCAGGACCGTACCCCTCCCAATCCACTAGGTACTGATGACCACGGCCCCGAGGACGCATGTCCAAAATCTTACGGACCCTGTAGATAGGTGCGCCCTCGACAAGGATGGTGGGGGGGGGGGGGAAGACGAGCGGGGGCGCGAAGAACGGGCTTAACACAGGAGACATGGAAGACCGGGTGGACGCGACGAAGATATCGCGGAAGAAGAAGTCGCACTGCGACAGAATTAATGATCTGAGAAATACGGAACGGACCAATGAACCGCGGGGTCAACTTGCGAGAAGCTGTCTTAAGGGGAAGGTTCTGAGTGGAGAGCCAAACTCTCTGACCGCGACAATATCTAGGACTCTTAGTTCTACGCTTATTAGCGGCTCTCACAGTCTGCGCCCTATAACGGCAAAGTGCAGACCTGACCCTCTTCCAGGTGCGCTCGCAACGTTGGACAAAAGCCTGAGCGGAGGGGACGCTGGACTCGGCGAACTGAGACGAGAACAGCGGAGGCTGGTACCCGAGGCTACTCTGAAAAGGAGATAGCCCGGTCGCAGACGAAGGAAGCGAGTTGTGGGCGTATTCTGCCCAGGGGAGCTGTTCTGACCAAGACGCAGGGTTCCGAAAAGAAAGACTGCGTAAGATGCGACCAATAGTCTGATTGGCCCGTTCTGCTTGACCGTTAGACTGGGGGTGAAAGCCGGAAGAGAGACTGACGGAAGCCCCAATCAAACGGCAAAACTCCCTCCAAAATTGAGACGTGAATTGCGGACCCCTGTCCGAAACGACGTCTGACGGAAGGCCATGAATTCTGAAAACATTCTCGATGATGATTTGTGCGTTTCTTTAGCAGAAGGGAGCTTAGCAAGGGGAATAAAATGAGCCGCCTTAGAGAACCTATCGACAACCGTAAGAATAACAGTCTTCCCCGCTGACGAAGGCAGTCCGGTGATAAAATCTAAGGCGATGTGAGACCACGGTCGAGAGGGAATGGGAAGCGGCCTGAGACGGCCGGCAGGAGGGGAGTTACCGGACTTAGTGTCATGCTCCCGGGTGGGCCACCAAAAACGCTGGCGAATGGAAGCAAGCGTACCCCGAACGCCAGGGTGGCCGGCTAACTTGGCAGAGTGAGCCCACTGAAGAACGGCCAGACGAGTAGGAACGGGAACGAAAAGAAGGTTCCTAGGACAAGCGCGCGGCGACGGAGTGTGAGTGAGTGCTTGCTTTACCTGCCTCTCAATTCCCCAGACAGCCAACCCGACAACACGCCCCTCAGGGAGAATCCCCTCGGGGTCAGTGGAGGCTACTGAGGAACTGAAGAGACGAGATAAAGCATCAGGCTTGGTGTTCTTAGCACCCGGACGATAAGAAATCACGAACTCGAAACGAGCGAAAAACAGCGCCCAACGAGCCTGACGCGCATTAAGTCGTTTGGCAGAACGGATGTACTCAAGGTTCCTATGGTCAGTCCAAACGACAAAAGGAACGGTCGCCCCCTCCAACCACTGTCGCCATTCGCCTAGGGCTAAGCGGATGGCGAGCAGTTCGCGGTTTCCCACATCATAGTTACGTTCCGACGGCGACAGGCGATGAGAAAAATACGCGCAAGGGTGGACCTTGTCGTCAGAGAGGGAGCGCTGAGAAAGAATGGCTCCCACGCCCACCTCTGATGCGTCAACCTCGACAACGAACTGTCTAGAGACGTCAGGTGTAACAAGGATAGGTGCGGATGTAAAACGATTCTTGAGGAGATCAAAAGCTCCCTGGGCGGAAACGGACCACTTAAAGCACGTCTTGACAGAAGTAAGGGCTGTGAGAGGAGCTGCCACCTGACCGAAATTACGGATGAAACGACGATAGAAGTTCGCGAAGCCGAGAAAGGGCTGCAGCTCGACGCGTGACTTAGGGACGGGCCAATCAATGACAGCTTGGACCTTAGCGGGATCCATCTTAATGCCTTCAGCGGAAATAACAGAACCGAGAAATGTGACGGAGGAGGCATGAAAAGTGCACTTCTCAGCCTTCACAAAAAAACAATTCTCTAAAAGGCGCTGGAGGACACGTCGAACGTGCTGAACATGAATCTGGAGTGACGGTGAAAAAAGCAGGATATCGTCAAGGTAAACGAAAACAAAGATGTTCAGCATGTCTCTCAGGACGTCATTGACTAATGCCTGAAAGACAGCTGGAGCGTTAGCGAGGCCGAAAGGAAGAACCCGGTATTCAAAGTGCCCTAACGGAGTGTTAAACGGCGTCTTCCACTCGTCCCCCTCCCTGATGCGCACGAGATGGTAAGCGTTACGAAGGTCCAACTTAGTGAAAAACCTGGCTCCCTGCAGGATCTCGAAGGCTGAAGACATAAGAGGAAGCGGATAACGATTCTTCACTGTTATGTCATTCAGCCCTCGATAATCTATGCAGGGGCGCAGAGACCCGTCCTTCTTCTTGACAAAAAAAAAACCCCGCTCCGGCGGGAGAGGAGGAGGGGACTATGGTACCGGCGTCAAGAGCTACAGACAAATAATCTTCGAGAGCCTTACGTTCGGGAGCCGACAGAGAGTATAGTCTACCCCGGGGGGGAGTGGTTCCCGGAAGGAGATCAATACTACAATCATACGACCGGTGTGGAGGAAGAGAGGTGGCCCTGGACCGACTGAACACCGTGCGCAGATCGTGATATTCCTCCGGCACCCCTGTCAAATCACCAGGCTCCTCCTGTGAAGAAGAGACAGAGGAAACAGGAGGGATAGCAGACATTAAACATTTCACATGACAAGAGACGTTCCAGGAGAGGATAGAATTACTAGACCAATTAATAGAAGGATTATGACAAACTAGCCAGGGATGGCCCAAAACAACAGGTGTAAAAGGTGAACGAAAAATTAAAAAAGAAAGGGTTTCGCTATGATTACCAGAGACAGTGAGGGTTAAAGGTAGCGTCTCACGCTGAATCCTGGGGAGAGGACTACCATCCAAAGCGAACAAGGCCGTGGGCTCCCTTAACTGTCTGAGAGGAATGTCATGTTCCCGAGCCCAGGTCTCGTCCATAAAACAGCCCTCCGCCCCAGAGTCTATCAAGGCACTGCAGGAAGCTGACGAACCGGTCCAGCGTAGATGGACCGACAAGGTAGTGCAGGATCTTGAAGGAGAGACAGGAGTAGTAGCGCTCACCAGTAGCCCTCCGCTTACTGATGAGCTCTGGCTTTTACTGGACATGAAGTGACAAAATGACCAGCGGAACCGCAATAGAGACAGAGGCGGTTGGTGATTCTCCGTTCCCTCTCCTTAGTCGAGATGCGGATACCTCCCAGCTGCATAGGCTCAGCACCCGAGCCGGCAGAGGAAGATGGTAGTGATGCGGAGAGGGGGGCAACGGAGAACGCGAGCTCCTTTCCACGAGCTCGGTGACGAAGATCAACCCGTCGCTCTATGCGAATAGCGAGTTCAATCAAGGAATCCACGCTGGAAGGAACCTCCCGGGAGAGAATCTCATCCTTTACCTCCGCGCGGAGACCCTCCAGAAAACGAGCGAGCAAAGTCGGCTCGTTCCAGTCACTGGAGGCAGCAAGAGTGCGAAACTCAATAGAGTAGTCTGTTATGGATCGATTACCTTGACATAGGGAAGACAGGACCCTGGAAGCTTCCTCCCCAAAAACAGAACGATCAAAAACCTGTATCATCTCCTCCCTAAAGTCCTGATACTGGTTAGTACACTCAGCCCTTGCCTCCCAGATTGCCGTGCCCCACTCACGAGCCCGTCCAGTAAGGAGAGATATGACGTAGGCGATACGAGCTGTGCTCCTGGAGTAAGTGTTGGGCTGGAGAGAAAACACAATATCACACTGGGTGAGGAACGAGCGGCATTCAGTGGGCTCCCCAGAGTAACACGGCGGGTTATTGATTCTGGGCTCCGGAGATTCGAAAGCCCTGGAAGTGGCCGGTGGATCGAGGCAGAGATGGTGAATCTGTTCTGTGAGGTTGGAGACTTGGGCGGCCAGGGTCTCAACGGCATGTCGAGCAGCAGACAATTCCTGCTCGTGTCTGCCTAGCATCGCTCCCTGGATCTCGACGGCTGAGTGGAGAGGATCCGAAGTCGCTGGGTCCATTCTTGGTCAGATTCTTCTGTTATGCACGTGAGTGAGGACCCAAAAGCGGTTTAACAAAAACAGAGTTCTTTAATGTCGAAACACAGGTAAGACATAGATCCTCTTCAAATGTATATGATGGCAAAATAAACAACCCGCAGAGAGGGTGACAAATGAAACATAAAGTCCTTCTGAATATCACAGAAGAGTTCCCCTTCTAGCAGCAGAGGAGAATAGCTGGGTTAGAGTCCCCTTCTAGCAGCAGAGGGGATTAGCTGGGTTGTAGAGGACAGAGGTACCTGATCACACGTAGCCTCAGATGAACAGGCAGATTCCAACAGGACAGGACAAGGTTGAAGCAAACGAGACGATAGTTTGGTTCTGGCATGAGAAACTCAAACGAGAAACTGACAAAGACAGAAGCAGGAACAGAGAGAGAAATAGAGACCTAATCAGAGGGAAAAAAGGGAACAGGTGGGAAAAGGGTGAACGAGGTAGTTAGAGAAAATAAGGAACAGCTGGGGGAAGGAGGGGAAGAGAAGGTAACCTAATACGACCAGCAGAGGGAGACAGGGTGAAGAGAAAGAACAGGAACAAGACATAATATGACAATACATGACAATATAGGGAATAGGGCTCTGGTCAAAAGTAGTGCACTATTTAGGGATTAGGGCTCTGGTCTAAAGTAGTGCACTATATAGGGAATAGGGCTCTGGTCTATAGTAGTGCACTATATAGGGAATAGGGCTCTGGTCTAAAGTAGTGCACTATATAGGGAATAGGGTGCCATTTGGGCAAGAGGTGTCACCACAGTCCCCGGTTTGATTCCAGTCTGTGTCACATCTGGCCGTGATTGGGAGTCCCATAGGGGCGTGTCGTATGGGTTTGGCCCGGTGGTAGGCCGTCCGTTGTAAATATGAATTAGTTCTTTAACTGACCAGTTAAATGAAAGGTCACCTTCTGGGTCACCTTCTGGCTCTGCTTGTTGTGAGCTTGTTAGCTGCTCCCCCCGTTACACACTTCCTGTCAACTATCTGCCACTTGTTTACTTCACACAATATTAGGCCATTTGTGTGGCTAGCTATCGGCTGATGTGTTCCCTTGTCTCATTCTTTATCCCTGACATCGTCTTTAATGGCAACATCCTCTAGCTGAAGAAGAGGGGACACGACTGTGTTACTAATGCCCGCCTGTGTCCCGAATGGCTCCGGGGCCCTGGTCAAATGTAGGCCTCTGTATAGGGAATAGAGTGCCATTTTGGAGGCAGTCCTGCTACAGCTGACTCTATCAGCTTCCTGTCTATCAGGTTCCTGTCTATCAGCTGACCTCCACCCTTCTCAAGAAATACATTCATTATTCAAAATCACTGTGGGGGGCGGGGGGGGGGGGGGGGTATAACAAACGCTCAGTAACATCAGTTTATTCACATTACAGAGACCAGAGACCCCCCCCGTGTGAGCCAAAGTTTAAGCCAATGTCCTGATCCGTCTCCAGATCCCGGCACGAGGTTACGTAGAGAACAATATACAACAATACCTACAGTAGATGTCTAAAAGTTTGGACACACCTACTCATTTTTTTTTTCTCTACATTGTAGAATAATATGTTACATTTGAGATTCTACAAAGTAGCCACACCTTCTCTTGATGACATCTTTGCAAACTCTCGGCATTCTCTCAACCAGCTTCATGAGGTAGTCACCTGGATTGGAGGTCTTTTCAGTTAATTTGTGGAGAGAGGAATGGAATGTATTTTTTTTCCCCTTCGTAATGCGTTTGAGCCAATCAGTTGTGTTGTGACATGCTAGGGGTGGTATACAGAAGAAAGCCTTATTTGGTAAAAGACCAAGTCCATATTATGGCAAGGACAACTCAAATAAGCAAAGAGAAACGACAGTCCATCATTACCTTAAGACATGAAGGTCAGTCAATCTGGAAAATCTGGAAAAATTTCAAGACCTTTGAAAGTGCAGTCGCAAAAACCATCAAGCGCTGTGATGAAACTGGCTCTCGTGAGGACCGCAACAGGAAAGGAAAACCCAGAGTTACCTCTGCTGCAGAGGATAAGATCATTAGATTTACCAGCCTCAGAAATTGCAGGCCAAATAAATGCTCCAGAGAGATCAAGTAACAGACGCATCTCAACATTAACTGTTCAGAGGAGACTGCGTGAATCAGGCCTTTATGGTCGAATTGCTGCAAAGAAACCACTACTGAAGGACACCAATAAGAAGACACTTGATGGGCCAATAAACATGAGCAATGGACATTAGACCGGTGGAAATCTGTCCTTTGGTCTGATGAGTCCAAATATGAGAGTTTTGGATCCAACCTCCGTGTCGTTGTGAGACTCAGAGTAGGTGAACGAATGATCTCCGCATGTGTGATTCCCACCATGAAGCATGGAGGAGGAGGTGTGATGGCGTGGAGTTGCTTTGCCGGTGTCTGTGATTTATTTACAATTCAAGGCACAGTTAACCAACATGGCTACCACAGCATTCTGCAGCGATACGCCATCCCATCTGGTTTGCACTTAGTGAGATTATAATTTGTTTTTCAACAGGACAATGACCCAACACACCTCCAGGCTGTGTAAGGGCTATTTGACCAAGCAAGAGAGTGATAGAGTGCTGCATCAGATGACCTGGCCTCCACAATCACCTGACCTCAACCCAGTTGAGATGGTTTGGATTAGTTGGACCGCACAGTTAAGGAAAAGCAGCCAAGAAATGCTGAGCATATGTGGGAACTCCTTCAAGATTGTTGGGAAAGCATTCCAGGTGAAGCTGGTTGAGAGAATGCCAAGAGTGTGCAAAGCTTGCATCAAGGAAAAGGGTGGCTACTTTGAAGAATATAAATCTAAAATATATTTAAATTTGTTTAACACTTTTTTGGTTACTACATGACTCCATATATATAATATTAGTATATTTATTTAATACAGTCTAGAATAAAGAAATAAGTGAAATTATGATAATTTTCTGATCATGATAATGAAAAATGTAAAAAAAAACATGTTTGCCCCTCCCTTTTTTAAAATTTGGCTCATCTCATTTGCATAACTTTACAGGTATTTTTGACTGATGAACAATGACATGCTGGTGGGTGTGGTAACATTAAAATAAAACCCAGCCTTGAAACCAAACGTAGGATGACAATAATTGGTATGTCATATCATAGGAATAGACACCGAATTCACATGGATTTGCACGGAATGGTCAGATTGAATTCGTCACTGCTAGTCCATATATGTCACACTGCCTAAAAGAAATTACCTGTTGACATAAATCGTGGTGCAACGTCGTTGCGGGTAAATTCTGGCCATTATCTTTCTGCTCAAAAAAAGTGGATTTCTACTGGTGCGGGCATTTTAAGGATTAGCTCACGAAAGCTTGAACATTGGAGATGTTGTCTCCAACAGCATTGTTCCCCTCCTGACCTCCAGAAGGTCTGAAAATATAGAAAAACCCCTTGAATGAGCAGGTTTTCTAAAACATTAACAGAGTAGCCCTCCTTGTCGCCCTTAGGACTAAACCAAGTCGTATGAAAACAGGGGAGGACTTCACTTTAGCAGGTAATTAAATTATAAAAAATGAATAAATGACATGAATAACCAACTGCAATAACTATACAAAACCTTTCAGTTTACATAACTAACACCAAAACAATTTCAAATATTCCTGTGTACATTGGACGTTTTACACAGAAGTTGACAAAGTCACGTTCCCTATGATCACTGCATCTAACTGGCGGCCGTCTGGCTAAAATGCACAGTGTGTCACGTTCTGACCTTTATTTCCTTTGTTTTGTCGTTATTTAGTATGGTCAGGGCGTGAGTTGGGGTGGGCAGTCTATGTTTGTTTTTCTATGATTTTGGGGATTTCTATGTTTCGGCCTAGTACTGTTCTCAATCAGAGGCAGGTGTCATTAGTTGTCTCTGATTGAGAATCATATTTAGGTAGCCTGTTTTGTCATTGTGGGTTGTGGGTGACTGTCTATGTTAGTTGCTTGCGGCGGCACAGTTCTCATTATAGCTTCACGGTCGTTATTCGTTGATTGTTTTGTATAGTTTGTATTCAGTTGTTCAGTGCTTTCTTTTATTTAAAAAATCATCATGAGCACATACCACTCTGCATTTTGGTCCGCTCCTGACGACAATCAGTGGAGGTGAACCAGGAAGTGTTTGTGTTTGTTTATGCAAATACTTTGACTGTGAACTTCCACAAAGTAATAAATGTGTCTGAGTGATTCTCTAACTGTGGTTAATCAATCATTTGAGTAGTACGTAACAATGTTGACAAACTATAACTAACAAAGCTAGCATGGTTCATGTAAAATCTAACAACTTTAATAACACAAGCAAACAACATGGAGCAAGTTAACCCAGGAGATGGAGAGAGGGATGGAGCTGGTTAACCCAGGAGATGGAGAGAGGGATGGAGCTGGTTAACCCAGGAGATGGAGAGAGGGATGGAGCTGGTTAACCCAGGAGATGGAGAGAGGGATGGAGCTGGTTAACCCAGGAGATGAGGAGAGGGATGGAGATGGTTAACCCAGGAGATGGAGAGAGGGATGGAGTTGGTTAACCCAGGAGATGGAGAGAGGGATGGAGTTGGTTAACCCAGGAGAGGCAGAGAGGGAGAGAGGGATGGAGCTGGTTAACCCAGGAGATGGAGAGAGGGATGGAGCTGGTTAACCCAGGAGATGGAGAGAGGGAGAGAGGGATGGAGCTGGTTAACCCAGGAGATGGAGAGAGGGATGGAGATGGTTAACCCAGGAGATGGAGAGAGGGATGGAGCTGGTTAACCCAGGAGATGGAGAGAGGAATGGAGCTGGTTAACCCAGGAGATGGAGAGAGGGAGAGAGGAATGGAGCTGGTTAACCCAGGAGATGGAGAAAGGGAGAGAGGAATGGAGCTGGTTAACCCAGGAGATGGAGAGAGGAATGGAGCTGGTCAACCCAAAAGATGGCGAGAGGGATGGAGATGGTTAACCCAGGAGATGGAGAGAGGGAGAGAGGGATGGAGTTGGTTAACCCAGGAGATGGAGAGAGGGATGGAGATGGTTAACCCAGGAGATGGAGAGAGGAATGGAGCTGGTTAACCCAGGAGATGGAGAGAGGGAGAGAGGAATGGAGTTGGTTAACCCAGGAGATGGAGAGAGGGATGGAGCAGGTTAACCCAGGAGAGGGAGAGAAGGAGAGAGGGATGGAGCTGGTTAACCGAGGAGATGGAGAGAGGGATGGAGCTGGTTAACCCAGGAGATGGAGAGAGGAATGGAGCTGGTTAACCCAGGAGATGGAGAGAGGAATGGAGCTGGTTAACCCAGGAGATGGAGAGAGGGATGGAGCTGGTTAACCCAGGAGATGGAGAGAGGAATGGAGCTGGTTAACCCAGGAGATGGAGAGAGGAATGGAGCTGGTTAACCCAGGAGATGGAGAGAGGAATGGAGCTGGTTAACCCAGGAGATGGAGAGAGGGATGGAGCTGGTTAACCCAGGAGATGGAGAGAGGAATGGAGCTGGTTAACCCAGGAGATGGAGAGAGGAATGGAGCTGGTTAACCCAGGAGATGGAGAGAGGGAGAGAGGGATGGAGCTGGTTAACCCAGGAGATGGAGAGAGGGAGAGAGGGATGAAGCTGGTTAACCCAGGAGATGGAGAGAGGGATGGAGCTGGTTAACCCAGGAGAGGGAGAGATGGAGAGAGAGATGGAGCTGGTTAACCCAGGAGATGGAGAGAGGGATGGAGCTGGTTAACCCAGGAGATGGAGAGAGGGATGGAGCTGGTTAACCCAGGAGATGGAGAGAGGGAGAGAGGGATGGAGATGGTTAACCCAGGAGATGGAGAGAGGGATGGAGCTGGTTAACCCAGGAGATGGAGCTGGTTAACCCAGGAGATGGAGAGAGGGATGGAGCTGGTTAACCCAGGAGTTGGAGAGAGGGATGGAGTTGGTTAACCCAGGAGATGGAGAGAGGGATGGAGCTGGTTAACCCAGGAGATGGAGAGAGGAATGGAGCTGGTTAACCCAGGAGATGGAGAGAGGGATGGAGCTGGTTAACCCAGGAGATGGAGAGAGGAATGGAGCTGGTTAACCAAGGAGATGGAGAGAGGGAGAGAGGGATGGAGCTGGTTAACCCAGGAGAGGGAGAGATGGAGAGAGGGATGGAGCTGGTTAACCCAGGAGATGGAGAGAGGGATGGATCTGGTTAACCCAGGAGATGGAGAGAGGGATGGAGCTGGTTAACACAGGAGATGGAGAGCAGGAGAGAGGGATGGAGCTGGTTAACCCAGGAGATGGAGAGAGGGAGAGAGGGATGGAGCTGGTTAACTCAGGAGATGGAGAGAGGGATGGAGTTGGTTAACCCAGGAGAGGGAGAGAGGGAGAGAGGGATGGAGCTGGTTAACCCAGGAGATGGAGAGAGGGATGGAGTTGGTTAACCCAGGAGATGGAGAGAGGGAGAGAGGGATGGAGTTGGTTAACCCAGGAGATGGAGAGAGGGATGGAGTTGGTTAACCCAGGAGATGGAGAGAGGGAGAGAGGGATGGAGCTGGTTAACCCAGGAGATGGAGAGAGGGATGGAGCTGGTTAACCCAGGAGAGGGAGAGATGGAGAGAGGGATGGAGCTGGTTAACCCAGGAGATGTAGAGAGGGATGGAGCTGGTTAACCCAGGAGATGGAGAGAGGGATGGAGCTGGTTAACCCAGGAGATGGAGAGAGGGAGAGAGGGATGGAGCTGGTTAACCCAGGAGATGGAGAGAGGGATGGAGCTGGTTAACCAAGGAGATGGAGAGAGGGATGGAGTTGGTTAACCCAGGAGAGGGAGAGAGGGATGGAGCTAGTTAACCCAGGAGATGGAGAGAGGAATGGAGCTGGTTAACCCAGGAGATGGAGAGAGGAATGGAGCTGGTTAACCCAGGAGATGGAGAGAGGGAGAGAGGGATGGAGCTGGTTAACCAAGGAGATGGAGAGAGGGATGGAGTTGGTTAACCCAGGAGAGGGAGAGAGGGATGGAGCTGGTTAACCCAGTAGAGGGAGAGTGGGAGAGAGGGATGGAGCTCGTTAACCCAGGAGATGGAGAGAGGGATGGAGCTGGTTAACCCAGGAGATGGAGAGAGGAATGGAGCTGGTTTACCCAGGAGATGGAGAGAGGGATGGAGTTGGTTAACCCAGCAGAGGGAGAGAGGGAGAGATGGAGAGAGGGATGGAGATGGTTAACCCAGGAGATGGAGAGAGGGGTGGAGCTGGTGAACCCAGGAGATGGAGAGAGGGATGGAGCTGGTTAACCCAGGAGATGGAGCTGGTTAACCCAGGAGATGGAGAGAGGGATGGAGCTGGTTAACCCAGGAGATGGAGAGGGGGATGGAGTTGGTTAACCCATGAGATGGAGAGAGGGATGGAGCTGGTTAACCCAGGAGATGGAGAGAGGAATGGAGCTGGTTAACCCAGGAGATGGAGAGAGGGATGGAGCTGGTTAACCCAGGAGATGGAGAGAGGAATGGAGCTGGTTAACCCAGGAGATGGAGAGAGGGAGAGAGGGATGGAGCTGGTTAACCCAGGAGAGGGAGAGATGGAGAGAGGGATGGAGCTGGTTAACCCAGGAGAGGGAGAGAGGGATGGAGCTGGTTAACCCAGGAGATGGAGAGAGGGATGGAGATGGTTAACCCAGGAGATGGAGAGAGGGATGGAGATGGTTAACCCAGGAGATGGCGAGAGGGGAAATACAGTTAATCACCAACCGTGGCTTTGTACCTGTTCAGACAACACCCTCCAGGGGGCAGTGTGCACCCTTTCAGTTAGTTTACCAACTCATAGAAGTAAAAGAAGAACAAAATGGAGACGTCCTCAATGGCGCTGCCCGTGCTCTCACAGACACCAGTAAAATGATGCAATGTCTATCTAAGTCTCTGTTTCAAACACATACAATAGAATGCAGCCCTGCAGGAAATGCTGTATGAATCAGAGAGGAAACCACAGTTGAAGTTGGCAAGCCAGCATGGTTTGTAGAGCTTGTGATGAGGAGGTTTATAACCACACACATTCATTGGTTAATACATTCAAAGACTGGACCACACATTTAGGGGCGGGAGGTAGCCTAGTGGTTAGAGCGTTGGGCCAGTAACCGAAAGGTTGCTAGATTGAATCCCCAAGCTGACAAGGTGAAAATCTGTCGTTCTCCCCTGAACATTGCAGATAACCCACTGTTCCTAGACCAGTTAACCCACTGTTCCTAGACCAGTTAACCCACTGTTCCTAGACCAGTTAACCCACTGTTCCTAGACCAGTTAACCCACTGTTCCTAGGCCAGTTAACCCACTGTTCCTAGACCAGTTAACCCACTGTTCCTAGGCCAGTTAACCCACTGTTCCTAGGCCAGTTAACCCACTGTTCCTAGACCAGTTAACCCACTGTTCCTAGACCAGTTAACCCACTGTTCCTAGACCAGTTAACCCACTGTTCCTAGACCAGTTAACCCACTGTTCCTAGACCAGTTAACCCACTGTTCCTAGACCAGTTAACCCACCGTTCCTAGACCAGTTAACCCACCGTTCCTAGACCAGTTAACCCACCGTTCCTAGACCAGTTAACCCACCGTTCCTAGACCAGTTAACCCACCATTCCTAGACCAGTTAACCCACTGTTCCTAGACCAGTTAACCCACTGTTCCTAGACCAGTTAACCCACTGTTCCTAGACCAGTTAACCCACTGTTCCTAGACCAGTTAACCCACTGTTCCTAGACCAGTTAACCCACTGTTCCTAGACCTAACTGTTCCTAGACCAGTTAACCCACTGTTCCCCGGTAGGCAGTCATTGTAAATAAGAATTTGTTCTTAACTGACTTGCCTATTTAAATAAAGGTTAAATAAATTTAAAAAATGACACATGCAAATAGCACTTCATTTACATAATGCATCTGTAGTACTGAACTCAGGGGCAAAATTAGTGTTAATCAGCGTAGCCAGCAGGCAGGTTCTTTCAACATGATGGCAAATGTATCACTCTGACTGCTGTGTGCCCTTAAATCATTATTATTATTATTATTACTGCTGTTGAACAAATGTCCAAATGGTTTTGTCTTTGAGAAGTTAGGAGGGATGTTCATGTTCATGTTAAACGGGTGTCTGTCCCTTTAAGAGCACGTGAGACTGGGTTAAGGGTGAGATGGCCAGATAGAGAAACCTGTATTTGCAAACAGAGGACAATGTACATTGGAATATCTGACTTTTTAACTGACAACAAATAACTTTTACTTGGTCCTAAGTTCTCGCCAAGGGTTGACTTACTGTTGAAAGAGTTATTTAATATGTATACTTGTGACCAATCAATGGGAGCGTCTGCTAAATGACTCAATTGTAATGTAAATGTTCTGCTATGTGTATTATGTATGTTATGTATTTTATTTGTTGTGTTATTTCCTGTTTGGTCCCCAAGAAGAGTAGATAATTAGGAATCTTAATTAATACTAAATACAAGGCCTTATTTGACCTTATTTGGTCATATTTGACCATATTTGACTCCACTTTCTTATTTGGATGGACACTACATGTACAACGGGTTAGGGTTGTTTGGTAAAGGACTGTATTTTCAGGTTACTTCTGGTTTGGGTGTGGGTTACCGTGGTGATGAGTGTCCATGGAGGTACCGAGGGGCCGAGGCTCCTCCCCCTCATTTGACTAGGCTTGCTGAAGAGATCCACTAGTTTCATTGGAGAGATCTTCATTTGATTGGAAATTGCTTCTGGTGTAGGATTGACTAAACATTTGCTGACACTATTGGAGGAACAATGCATTTCAGTTCAAATGCAAAGCAGTTTGTTCTCCTTCTCATTGTTGGAATTGTTTTGCTTCTGGGGTACGTATGTTTCTATATTTTATATAATTACTATGCACGTGCTATGTGTGTATGCAAATGGTGTTATTTTGGAATAACTAAATTTGTACTAAATAAATTGAAGTTGAATTAAAGTGATGTAATAGTACTATTTCATGTCAACCCAGTGTACTGAGTAAAGTACGCTGACCCACCTAAAAGTGTTTGTAATACCCACCTTATCTACCCACCTTAAACTGTACTTGACAGATTGTATTCGAGTGTTCTCTATACACATTTGGTGTACTTGTAGCGTCACCAAAAGATAATTGCAAATAGTAATGTCACTGGCATATCCCATGTACACTAAAGGTGCACATTTTAGCTTTGGTGCACATTTTTACATTCGACATGTCGCTCGTTTAGCAGACGCTCAGTAAACTTACAGTTAGTGCATTCACCTTCAGATAGCTAGGTGGGACAGCCACATATCTCAGTCATAGTAAGTACATTTTTCATTAATAACGTAGCTGTTTGAAGAGGTTGGGTTTCAGATGTTTTCGGAAGATGGGCAGGGACTCTGCTGTCCCTTTTTCAGGGGGAAGCTGATTCCACCATTGGGGTGACATGTCAGAGAAGAGTTTGGACTGGGCTGAGCGGGAGCTGCCTTCCCGTAGGGGTGAGAGGGCCAAGACACCTGGGGTGGCATAATGGAGTGCTTGGGTTGGGGTGTAGGGTAGCCTGAAGGTAGGGACGGGCATTTCCTCCTGCTGTTCTGTAGGTAAACACCATGGTCTTGTAGTGGTGGGGGGGGGGGGGGGGGGGGGCAGGTCCTCCTGCTGTTCTGTAGGTAAACACCATGGTCTTGTAGTGGTAGGGGGGGGGGCAGGTCCTCCTGCTGTTCTGTAAGGTAAACACCATGGTCTGGTAGTGGTAGGGGGGGGCAGGTCCTCCTGCTGTTCTGTAGGTAAACATCATGGTCTTGTAGTGGTAGGGGGGGGGGCAGGTCCTCCGGCTGTTCTGTAGGTAAACATCATGGTCTTGTAGTGGTAGGGGGGGGGGGGCAGGTCCTCCTGCTGTTCTGTAGGTAAACACCATGGTCTTGTAGTGGTAGGGGGGGGGGGGGGGGGCAGGTCCTCCTGCTGTTCTGTAAGGTAAACACCATGGTCTGGTAGTGGTAGGGGGGGGCAGGTCCTCCTGCTGTTCTGTAGGTAAACATCATGGTCTTGTAGTGGTAGGGGGGGGGGGGGCAGGTCCTCCGGCTGTTCTGTAGGTAAACACCATGGTCTGGTAGTGGTAGGGGAGAGGGGCAGGTCCTCCTGCTGTTCCGTAGGTAAAAACCATGGCCTGGTAGTGGTAGGGGAGGGGGGCAGGTCCACCTGCTGTTCTGTAGGTAAACACCATGGTCTGGTAGTGGTAGGGGGGAGGGGCAGGTCCTCCTGCTGTTCCGTAGGTAAACACCATGGTCTTGTAGTGGTAGGGGGGGGGCAGGTCCTCCTGCTGTTCTGTAAGGTAAACACCATGGTCTGGTAGTGGTAGGGGGGGGCAGGTCCTCCTGCTGTTCTGTAGGTAAACATCATGGTCTTGTAGTGGTAGGGGGGGGGGGCAGGTCCTCCACAATCACCTGACCTCAACCCAGTTGAGATGGTTTGGATTAGTTGGACCGCACAGTTAAGGAAAAGCAGCCAAGAAATGCTGAGCATATGTGGGAACTCCTTCAAGACTGTTGGGAAAGCATTCCAGGTGAAGCTGGTTGAGAGAATGCCAAGAGTGTGCAAAGCTTGCATCAAGGAAAAGGATGGCTACTTTGAAGAATATAAATCTAAAATATATTTAAATTTGTTTAACACTTTTTTGGTTACTACATGGCTCCATATGTGTTATTTCATTGTATTGATGTCTTCATTATTCTACAATGTAGAAAATAGTAAAAAATAAAGAAAAACCCTTGAATCAACAGATGTTCTAAAATGTTTGACCCGTAGTGTATATATATATAATATTAGTATATTTATTTAATACAGTCTAGAATAAAATAATAAGTGAAATTATGATAATTTTCTGATCATGATAATGAAAAATGTAAAAAAAAAAAAAAACATGTTTGCCCCTCCCCTTTTTAAAAAATTTTGCTCATCTCATTTGCATAACTTTACAGATATTTCTGACTGATGAACACTGACATGCTGGTGGGTGTGGTAACATTAAAATAAAACCCAGCCTTGAAACCAAAACGTAGGATGACAATAATTGGTATGTCATATCATAGGAATAGACACCGCATTCACATGGATTTGCACGGAATGGTCAGATTGAATTCGTCACTGCTAGTCCATATATGTCACAAAAAATATATGATAAAATAATATTAGCCTAAAAAAAATGACCTATTGACATAAATCGTGGTGCAACGTCATGGGTAAATTCTGGCCATTATCTTTCTGCTCAAAAAAAGTGGATTTCTACAGGTGCGGGCATTTTAAGGATTAGCTCACGAAAGCTTGAACATTGGAGATGTTGTCTCCAACAGCATTGTTCCCCTCCTGACCTCCAGAAGGTCTGAAAATATAGAAAAACACCTTGAATGAGCAGGTGTTCTAAAACATTAACAGAGTAGCCCTCCTTGTCGCCCTTAGGACTAAACCAAGTCGTATGAAAACAGGGGAGGACTTCACTTTAGCAGGTAAATAAATTACACACAATGAATACACGACATGAATAACCAACACTCAGGTACTGTGAGTATATCCAACATTATCAAACTGCAATAACTATGCAAAACCTTTTAGTTTACATAACTAACACCAAAACAATTTCAAATATTCCTGTGTACATTGACGTTTTACACAGAAGTTGACAAAGTCACGTTCCCTATGATCACTGAATCTAACTGGCGGCCGACTGGCTAATATGCACAATGTGTCACGTTCTGACCTTTATTTCCTTTGTTTTGTATTTATTTAGTATGGTCAGGGCGTGAGTTGGGGTGGGCAGTCTATGTTTGTTTTTCTATGATTTTGGGGATTTCTATGTTTGGGCCTAGTACTGTTCTCAATCAGAGGCAGGTGTCATTAGTTGTCTCTGATTGAGAATCATACTTAGGTAGCCTGTTTTGTCATTGTGGGTTGTGGGTGATTGTCTATGTTAGTTGCTTGTGTCAGCACAGTTCTCATTATAGCTTCACGGTCGTTATTCGTTGATTGTTTTGTATAGTTTGTATTCAGTTGTTCAGTGCTTTCTTTTATTAAAAAATCATCATGAGCACATACCACGCTGCATTTTGGTCCGCTCCTGACGACAATCAGTGGAGGTGAACCAGGAAGTGTTTGTGTTTGTTTATGCAAATACTTTGACTGTGAACTTCCACAAAGTAATAAATGTGTCTGAGTGATTCTCTAACTGTGGTTAATCAATAATTTGAGTAGTACGTAACAATGTTGACAAACTATAACTAACAAAGCTAGCATGGTTCATGTAAAATCTAACAACTTTAATAACACAAGCAAACAACATGGAGCAAGTTAACCCAGGAGATGGAGAGAGGGATGGAGCTGGTTAACCCAGGAGATGGAGAGAGGGATGGAGCTGGTTAACCCAGGAGATGGAGAGAGGGATGGAGCTGGTTAACCCAGGAGATGGAGAGAGGGATGGAGCTGGTTAACCCAGGAGATGGAGAGAGGGATGGAGATGGTTAACCCAGGAGATGGAGAGAGGGGTGGAGCTGGTTAACCCAGGAGATGGAGAGATGGAGAGAGGAATGGAGTTGGTTAACCAAGGATATGGAGAGAGGGATGGAGCTGGTTAACCCAGGAGATGGAGAGAGGGAGAGAGGGATGGAGCTGGTTAACCCAGGAGATAGAGAGACAGATGGAGTTGGTTAACCCAGGAGATGGAGAGAGGGATGGAGCTGGTTAACCCAGGAGATGGAGAGAGGGAGAGAGGGATGGAGGTTGTTAACCCAGGAGATGGAGAGAGGGAGAGAGGGATGGAGTTGGTTAACCCAGGAGATGGAGAGAGGGAGAGAGGGATGGAGCTGGTTAACCCAGGAGATGGAGAGAGGGATGGAGCTGGTTAACCCAGGAGATGGAGAGAGGGATGGAGTTGGTTAACCCAGGAGATGGAGAGAGGAATGGAGCTGTTTAACCCAGGAGACGGAGAGAGGGATGGAGCTGGTTAACCCAGGAGATGGAGAGAGGGAGAGAGGGATGGAGCTGGTTAACCCAGGAGATGGAGAGAGGGATGGAGCTGGTTAACCCATGAGATGGAGATGGGGATGGAGCTGGTTAACCCAGGAGAGGGAGAGAGGAATGGAGCTGGTTAACCCAGGAGATGGAGAGAGGGATGGAGCTGGTTAACCCAGGAGATGGAGAGAGGGATGGAGCTGGTTAACCCAGGAGATGGAGTGAGGGAGAGAGGGATGGAGCTGGTTAACCCAGGAGATGGAGAGAGGGATTGAGATGGTTAACCCAGGAGATGGAGAGATGGAGAGAGGGGAAATACAGTTAATCACCAACCGTGGCTTTGTACCTGTTCAGACAACACCCTCCAGGGGGCAGTGTGCAACCTTTCAGTTAGTTTACCAACTCATAGAAGTAAAAGAAGAACAAAATGGAGACATCCTCAATGGCGCTGCCCGTGCTCTCACAGACACCAGTAAAATGATGCAATGTCTATCTAAGTCTCTGTTTCAAACACATACAATAGATTGCAGCCCTGCAGGAAATGCTGTATGAATCAGAGAGGAAACCACAGTTGAAGTTGGCAAGCCAGCGTGGTTTGTAGAGCTTGTGATGAGGAGGTTTATAACCACACACATGACATTTAGGGGTGGCAGGTAGCCTAGTGGTTAGAGCGTTGGGCCAGTAACCGAAAGGTTGCTAGATTGAATCCCCAAGCTGACAAGGAAAAAATCTGTCTTTCTGCCCCTGAACAAGACAGTTAACCCACTGTTCCCCTGAACAAGACAGTTAACCCACTGTTCCTAGACCAGTTAACCCACTGTTCCCCTGAACAATGCAGTTAACCCACTGTTCCCCTGAACAAGGCAGTTAACCCACTGTTCCTAGACCAGTTAACCCACTGTTTCCCTGAACAAGGCAGTTAATCCACTGTTCCCCTGAACAATGCAGTTAACCCACTGTTCCCCTGAACAATGCAGTTAACCCACTGTTCCCCTGAACAAGGCAGTTAACCCACTGTTCCTAGACCAGTTAACCCACTGTTCCCCTGAACAAGGCAGTTAATCCACTGTTCCCCTGAACAAGGCAGTTAACCCACTGTTCCTAGACCAGTTAACCCACTGTTCCCCTGAACAATGCAGTTAACCCACTGTTCCCCTGAACAAGGCAGTTAACCCACTGTTCCTAGACCAGTTAACCCACTGTTCCCCTGAACAAGGCAGTTAATCCACTGTTCCCCTGAACAATGCAGTTAACCCACTGTTCCCCTGAACAAGGCAGTTAATCCACTGTTCCCCTGAACAATGCAGTTAACCCACTGTTCCCCTGAACAATGCAGTTAACCCACTGTTCCCCTGAACAAGGCAGTTAACCCACTGTTCCTAGACCAGTTAACCCACTGTTTCCCTGAACAAGGCAGTTAATCCACTGTTCCCCTGAACAAGGCAGTTAACCCACTGTTCCTAGACCAGTTAACCCACTGTTTCCCTGAACAAGGCAGTTAATCCACTGTTCCCCTGAACAAGGCAGTTAACCCACTGTTCCTAGACCAGTTAACCCACTGTTCCCCTGAACAATGCAGTTAACCCACTGTTCCCCTGAACAAGGCAGTTAACCCACTGTTCCTAGACCAGTTAACACACTGTTCCCCGGTAGGACGTCATTGTAAATAAGAATTTGTTCTTAACTGACTTGCCCAGTTAAATAAAGGTTAAAAAAAAATAAAAAAATGACACATGCAAATAGCACTTCATTTACATAATGCATCTGTAGTACTGAACTCAGGGGCAAAATTAGTGTTAATCAGTGTAGCCAGCAGGCAGGTTCTTTCAACATGATGGCAAATGTATCACTCTGACTGCTGTGTGCCCTTAAATCATTATTATTATTATTATTACTGCTGTTGAACAAATGTTCAAATGGTTTTGTCTTTGAGAAGTTAGGAGGGATGTTCATGTTCATGTTAAACGGGTGTCTGTCCCTTTAAGAGCACATGAGACTGGGTTAAAGGAGAGATGGCCAGATAGAGAAACCTGTATTTGCAAACAAAGGACAATGTACATTGGAATATCTGACTTTTTAACTGACAACAAATAACTTTTACTTGGTCCTAAGTTCTCGCCAAGGGTTGACTTACTGTTGAAAGAGTTATTTAATATGTATACTTGTGACCAATCAATGGGAGCGTCTGCTAAATGACTCAATTGTAATGTAAATGTTCTGCTATGTGTATTATGTATGTTATGTATTTTATTTGTTGTGTTATTTCCTGTTTGGTCCCCAAGAAGAGTAGCTAATTAGGAATCTTAATTAATACTAAATACAAGGCCTTATTTGACCTTATTTGGTCATATTTGACCATATTTGACTCCACTTTCTTATTTGGATGGACACTACATGTACAACGGGTTAGGGTTGTTTGGTAAAGGACTGTATTTTCAGGTTACTTCTGGTTTGGGTGTGGGTTACCGTGGTGATGTGTGTCCATGGAGGTACAGTTCAAAGGGCCGAGGCTCCTCCCCCTCATTTGACTAGGCTTGCTGAAGAGATCCACTAGTTTCATTGGAGAGATCTTCATTTGATTGGAAATTGCTTCTGGTGTAGGATTGACTAAACATTTGCTGACACTATTGGAGGAATAATGCATTTCAGTTCAAATGCAAAGCAGTTTGTTCTCCTTCTCATTGTTGGAATTGTTTTGCTTCTGGGGTACGTATGTTTCTATATTTTATATAATTACTATGCACGTGCTATGTGTGTATGTAAATGGTGTTATTTTGGAATAACTAAATCTGTACTAAATAAATTGAAGTTGAATTAAAGTGATGTAATAGTACTATTTCATGTCAACCCAGTGTACTGAGTAAAGTACGCTGACCCACCTAAAAGTGTTTGTAATACCCACCTTATCTACCCACCTTAAACTGTACTTGTCAGATTGTATTCGAGTGTTCTCTATACACATTCGGTGTACTTGTAGCGTCACCGAAAGATAATTGCAAATAGTAATGTCACTGGCATATCCCATGTACACTAAAGGTGCACATTTTAGCTTTGGTGCACATTTTTACATTCGACATGTCGCTCATTTAGCAGACGCTCAGTAAACGTACAGTTAGTGCATTCACCGTCAGATAGAGCTTCAGTGTAGTGTGTGGAGGAGCAGGGTGACATGGGAGGATTTAGGATGGTTTAAAACCAGGCAGGCTACAGTTTTCTGGATAAGTTGCAGGGGTTTGATGACACAAGCGGAGAGCCCAGCCAACAGCGAGTTACAGTAGTTCAGGTAGGAGATGACAAGTGCCTGGATTAGGACCAGTGCCGCTTCCAGTGTGAGGGTCGTACTCTACTGGTGTTGTAGAGCAGGGGTGCCCAGACTTTAGTTACATAGGATCTACTTCTTCCACACTCTTCCTAATGCGGTTTACCCCCCCCCTCCTCCCCCCGCCAATATTAAATAAAATGTCACCTTGTTGATTGTATGGTTTACACTGCATGCTGTCCGCTAGCTTAGCATGGTCTGGGTTGTAGCTAGTGATCGCTAGCCTCAAGCTGGTGTCCAGGTGATCATCTGTTAGAGTGGACTGCTATTTTGACTTGATGATCTTCATGTATGAAAGTGCTGACTCACAAAGCTAGTTAGATCCAAAATATGCTGTCAAGTACATGGCAATTTTTCTGATGTTTGGATATTTCTCCTCCACGATAAGGTTCCAAAAGTGTTGATGCCCTCGATTTGATTTGGAAGTCGCTTTGCAGTGTAAAATTTTCACTCTCGACGGCTGATGTTTCCTAATGAAACAATTATGACATTTTTTTTGCAATTTCATCAACTTCCACACCTAACGGAAAGAACACAAATGTTGCCAGAGGTTCCAGGAGTCTTGAACGCGTCAGTCAAAGTCTGCGATAATGTTATTCACCTGTTCAACCACAGTCACAAATTGCAGGTGCTTTTCCCTGTCTTTTGAGCTCTGACATTATAGTTTTTTAGAAATTCTTCAGTTCATGTCGCTGCAATTGGGAGGGTGACACTGTGGAGTTGTCAACCATGATGGAGAGAGGTCTTTGAGGGTGCGGGGCCTTCCCTGGGAGGAAGAGCTGCTCCGTCTTGCCGAGGTTGAGCTTGAGGTGGTGGGCCGACATCCAAGTTGAGATCAGATCCTCTCCAGGAGGTAGGGCCTTCGGGGAAGGGAGGCCTAGCTAGACGAGGCTGAGGTATAGTCTTTTGACCATACACACAGACATACATACAAAAAGGTTATGTTATTGCATTTTTCACGTCAAGTAATCTGCTTTCAGTTTAATAATTGTTTGTTAGATAGAAGAAGAATGAACCTTTTTGTTGAACCAGATCTCATTGAATGTTTTGGACGTTTGGGAACTTGGAATGTGGACTGTTTTGCATCCGAAACAACCCCGCTTCAGGCTTGGGCAATGGCTATGGTCAATTGGTAAGGAAGCCACCACAATTAAGTCAAAAGACTCGGTGAAGGATTACTATCGGAAGGGAAAGCTCCGGGTTCGGACACACGCTGGATATTGTTCTATTTGTCACTGCATTCGGAGCGCAAGGACAGCTCGCTTGGAAGGACTTGAAATCCTATAATTTGCCTGCCGTGAGTAACCACTGTGAATGAATGAGCAGCCCTGTTCTATTCAAATCGTAAGGAAGTGCAAATGCGCTTATAATTGGAACGTTTGATGAACTTGAGAATGGAATTCAAAACACAGCGTTGTGAAAACAAATAAGAAGTTTGAGTTTGGGAAACACTGAGATTCTTTGCACAATGTAGACTAGTCAGATCTCTAATATTTTGCCTAATGTGGAAATGCAATGCATCAATGTAGCCTAGTCAGATGTCTAATATTTGGCCTAACGTGGATAAGCAATGCATCAATGTAGCCTAGTTTTGGATGAAAAACGTAGCCGTTTTAAACAAGATATTTTTTCACGAAAAGATGCTCGACTATGCATTTAATTGACAGCTTTGGATAGAAAACACTCTGACGTTTCCAAAACTGCAAAGATATTGTCTGAGAGTGCAACAGAATTGATGTTACAGGCGAAACCCAGATAAAAATCCAATCAGGAAGTGCCGCATTTTTTGAAACCGCCTCATGCCAATGACTCCTTACATGGCTGTGAATGATCTACGAATGTGCTTACGTTTTCTACGTATTCCCCATGGTGTCTACAGCATTGTGACGTCTTTTTACGCATTTCCATTGAAGAATAGCCGTAAGGGACCATATTTAGCAAGTGATCACATGGTGTCTCCCGCAGAAAATCTTGTGTAAAATACTGAGGTAGCCATTTTTCCAATCGCTTCTTATGAGAAACCAATTGCCTCTACGGATATATTATCGAATATATATGTTAAAAACACCTTGAGGATGGATCCTAAACAACGTTTGCCGTGTTTCTGTCGATATTATGGAGCTAATTTGGAAAAACGTTTGGCGTTGTAGTGGTAGCATTTTCCGGTCGATTTCTCAGCCAAGCATGATGAACAAACGGGAGCTATTTCGCCTACAAAAATAATATTTTTGGAAAAAAGGAACATTTGCTATCTAACTGGGAGTCTCCTGAGTGAAAACATCCGAAGTTCTTCAAAGGTAAATTATTTCATTTGATTGCTATTCTTATTTTCGTGAAAATGTTGCCTGCTGCCAGCAGAGCCTAGCATAGCATTATGCCATGATAAATTTACAGAAATGCTTGTCTAGCGTTGGCTGTAAAGCATATTTTGAAAATCTGAGATGACAGTGTGATTAACAAAAGGCTAAGCTTGTGTTTCAATATATTTCATTTGCGATTTTCATGAATAGGAAAAGTTTCTAGGGGTATTCATGTCCGCTGCGTTATGCTAATTCGTTTGAGGCGATGATTACGCTCCCGGATCCGGGATTGCTAGTCGCAAAAGGTTTTTAACCCCATAAACATAACGGACATATACCAGAAGCTGTGCCAGGTGTCTGTTGACTCATCCAGCTGTAAAGCATATAATTCACTGGCTTGTATGCAAAGCAGTAATTGTTTCAAAACGTCTCCTGCCATGTCACTGATGCGTTGTGAAACAGTGTTGATTGATGAAGGCATTGTCTGTATAGTTTTTTTGGGCCTTTTCCCCCAGCATTGTTCCATCCATACCTACGGCAGCAGGAATAATTAAGTCCTCCACAATAGTATGGGGCTTGTCTGTCCTAGCCACTCCTCCACAATAGTATGGGGCTTGCCTGTCCTAGCCAGTCCTCCACAATAGTATGGGGTTTGCCTGTCCTAGCCACTCCTCCACAATAGTATGGGGCTTGCCTGTCCAAGGCAGTCCTCCACAATAGCATGGGGTTTGCCTGTCCTAGCCACTCCTCCACAATAGTATGGGGCTTGCCTGTCCAAGGCAGTCCTCCACAATAGCATGGGGTTTGCCTGTCCAAGCCACTGGGTAGCTCACCATATCAGACTCTTCTAGACCCTTCTTATTAATGGTATCTGTTGCTTTTATACATGTCTTACTACTCGAAAGTCATCATAATTCTCGCTCCAAAAACTCCTGTGGCTTATTTTTCAAATTGGCATGTTTTGTTTCTAAATGTCTGAGCTAGAGTGAAGGTTTCATCGAGTTGTGAGATAGTACTTTTGCACATATAACACACTGTGGCTGAGGAAAGGCACTAGTCCCAATATAAGTGAACCCCAAATCAATGTAGTTGTCATCATATTTGCGCCTCTTCGATGGGCCAACATCCAGGTCTGTTGTTCGGTGCTTTCCTGAGTAAAGAGGCGGGAGCTCTTCGGCTGCGTCAGATTCACAACTGTCAGTGTCCATGCTAACATGCTAGCTGGGCTAACAACAAAATGTAGAATTACTGATGCTAGCATTGGATGTGCTTGTGGAAGCAGAACAACTTGTGTCATCGACAGGTGTAGGTTGTAGTACTGTTGGTAGTAGCAGTATTACAAGTAGAGCTGGTATGTGTCTCTATGGACTTTTCTTTTTACTATTTATCCATTTTCAAACCAATGGAATGAACAGCAACTACGTTTAGCTACATACTAATTTGGCTACATATTAATTATAGAGAGTAACAATGAATGTGATCGCATGTCAATTATTTGACTATTATTAACTATTATTATTAACTTATTGACTACTATTTATTTGGCTGTATTTGAACACTAGATGGTATAATAATATTATTTTTGGCAGTGAAACGAGGTTACTCAGGTGAGAAAAAAAACTCACCCAAATGTATAGCCCCGTTAGAAAATATAAATGGACTGTTTGAAAATGTGACAAATGTTTTCTTAAAAATGCATTTGATCTTTTCTTTAAAAAAAAACGTGAATCCATTTTTTGTACGCATACCGCTGGGGTACTCTGGATCAATACGTTTTTCTTGTTGTTTTTGAGATTAATTCATCCGGGTTACGGCACCAAATGTTAGCAGTTGATGTCATTCTTTAACAACAGACCCCAAATCACGGGGGGAGAAATACGTTTATTCAAATAGGACACATCATGCTTGGCAGTAGATGGTCATTCTCCCCTGTCCTCAGTGATGCTCCCCAGTGATTCTCTCCTGAGACTCTCTCCTGTGGTTCTTTCCACAGAACAAAGGGACAACATGTCGTTTTATAACCCATCCATAGCCTGTGGTTGACCAATTAGAATTGCTTGCAATGAAACTGGACCAATAGCCAAATAACACGTATTCTATTTCAGACTAAATATATAGACAAATTCCTCCCGTGTCTTTTAGGACGCAGGTAGCCTAGTCGTTAGATCGTTGGGCTAGTATCCGAAAGGTTGCTAGATTGAATCCCAGAGGAAAACAAGGGGAAAAAAACTGTAGTTCTGTCCCTGAACAAGGCAGTTAACCCCACTGTTCCTAGGCCGTCATTGTAAATAATTAGTTCTTAACTGACTTGCCAAGTTAAATAAAGATACAATTAAATAATAATTCATCCCCTATTACAGAAAAAACACTTTTTCCATTGATCATTAGTACTCTATTTACTTTTAGTCCTCTGTCTCTACGTCATGTATTTCTCTTCAAGATATTATTATATATGTGAGAGTGGATTCTCGGCCCTCACTAGCATGAAAACTAAATACAGGCACAGGCTGTGGAAATGATTTACAGTTTTCCCCAATTGCTAAAACACAATTTTGCAAACTAGGCTGGTTTTATCAAAATACTTAACACAATTCACAAAACCACACACCCAAACTGTAAAATACCTCATATATCCTGCAAAATGAAGCACTGCAATCAGAACTACATAGAGCATTATCAAAATCAAACGTTTGCACGAAATGGCACACGCTTCATTCATATTACCAGATGTATGTCTAACCAACTACACACTGTTGGGCATAATGAAAAGCTCTTTAGGATGCTTTGCCATAATACTAAAATAGTTCAAATTGTAGAAATATTTGCAGATACACACGCTGTTGAAACATTTAATTTTTTATTTCATAGTATAATTTGTTATTTTTGTTTAGTTTAGTCACATGCTTTCTCAGTTTGCAGTACGTTTGCCAATCGGTTGTGCAGCCAGACTTATTGCCATACCCTCATGCCTCATCCACACAATTTTTTAATTCCTCATCAATCCAAGGGGATTTAACTGTTTTACAATCATTTTCTTAAGTACTGCAGTGCATCTCCTCCTCATGGACCATATTCGTAAGTTCTTGTAAGTTCTTCCAACAAGGCACCTGCTAGTTCCCAGGCATTTCTGGGGGGGAATGGCCCTAGCCCTCACCTTCCGATCCAACAGGTCCCAGACGTGCTCAATGGGATTGAGATCCGGGCTCTTCGCTGGCCATGGCAGAACACTGCCATTCCTGTCTTGCAGGAATTCACACACAGAACGAGCAGTATGGCTGGTGGCATTGTCATGCTTGGAGGGTCATGTCAGGATGAGCCTGCAGGAAGGGTACCACATGAGGGAGGAGGATGTCTTCCCTATAATGCACAGCGGGGAGATTGCCTGCAAAGACAACAAGCTCAGTCCGATGACGCTGTGACACAGCGCCCCCAGACCATGATGGATACTCCACCTCCAAATTGATCCCGCTCCAGAGTACAGACCTTGGTGTAACGTTCAGTCCTTCTACGATAAATGTGAATCCGACCATCACCCCTGGTGAGACAAAACCATGTCTCGTTGATGAAGAGCACTTTTTGCCTGTTTTTTGCTCTGTTTTTCAGTCAGTAGAAAGGCCTTTTAGTGTCCTAAGTTTTCATAACTGTGACCTTAATTGTCTACCGTCTGTAAGCTGTTAGTGTCTTAACTACCGTTCCACAAGTGCATGTTCGTTAAATGTTTATGGTTCATTGAATAAGCATGGGAAACAGTGTTTAAACCCTACAATGAAGATCTGTGAAGTCTTTTGGATTTTTATGAATTATCTTTGAAAGACAGTGTCCTGAAAAAGGGACATTTTTTTTTCTGAGTTTATATTGGTATCACTACATCCTATGGATGTGGATACTGCTTTAAATCAAATTTCTGCAGCATTAGTATAAATGTGATCAGTACATGTTAATTATTTAATTCCTGTGCTGTTTGTAACTACCCTGGTAGGTTGACTGATTACCTGAACCAGGTTGCAGGCATTGATTTAACTTTTTAAATGTTTTCTTGAGTGGGCAGCTTTATGAAAGCCAGTCAGTATTGAAGTCACCCAGAAATTATACATCTCAGTTGATTATCGTACATTATCAAGCATTTCACTCATGTTTTCCTATTTAACATTATCCAGATACTGACTGTCTATAGCAGCTTCCCACCACAATGGGCTTTAGGTGAGGCAGATGAACCTGTAGCCATATTACTACAACAGTATTTAACATTATCCAGATTCTGACTGTCTATAGCAGCTTCCCACCACAATGGGCTTTAGGTGAGGCAGATGAACCTGTAGCCATATTACTTCAACAGTATTTAACATTATCCAGATACTGACTGTCTATAGCAGCTTCCCACCACAATGGGCATTAGGTGAGGCAGATGAACCTGTAGCCATATTACAGTATTTAACATGAGATTCTCTCTAATCTTTACAGGAATGTGTTTCTGAATATAATATGCAACACTGCCCCCATTGGCATTTCTGTCTTTTCTGTAGATGTTATAACCATGTCTCATACAACGAGTCCATATGGCAGAGGCAGACACATTCATAACTGGAGTTTAGAGGCCTGCCCCAATCCCGTTATAGACGGAGCCCCATCTGTGCAAAAGCCCACCATTCGATCCCATGGAATCAGTTTGTCATCAATATAGCCGCGCAGCACACTGAACATCCCCTGTGCAGTTTCATGCTCGGGAATCGTGAGACAGAACAATATGTCCTCGTGAATAGCATGCCCCGACATGTAGAGAACAATAGACAATGCAGGGGCATCTCGGACACCACAGCTAACGTCCATTTGGAGAGCATAAGGTGGGTAGTTTTGAGTCGTTCAGTCAGAGTTTCCTCTTGATTGCTAGCTATACCATCAATTCTTAGTTTCACAGTGTTATCTGACAAAGGTATTGATGTTTGTAGTTTCTGTTCCTTTCTACACATTGCTTTTCACCATTTTCAACTGCGGCGGGTAATATCAAAGTCTCTGCAAAAGTGAATGGTTTCATAGCGCGGCACTGATTCAAGAGCAACGGTCAAGTGCGGAAATTTGCCACGATCTAAGGTCACTCTGTATTTGAATTTTAACTATTAGATTTTAATACATTTCATTCCGATTCTTGAGGTTAACCACATTACAATGATTTTGAGAGACAAGGACGACATAATAAAAATAAATAATAATTCAACCAGGGTTTTGGTTAAATCTTCCGTTGACCCCATTTTCATATGGGGTTGTGACCCGTGGTTTAGAAACCGCTGGCTTAGATTGTTGACAACATGTAAGCTATATTTTGTCTCCAATGTTTATTGAAAACAAATATACATTAGCACAATGATCACTCTTCCTCTCTCATATACATCGTTACAGTTGTTGGTTAGCTAGCAAATTGTAGCCATATTAGCATTGACATGAAATCAGTCCAAAAACGTCAAGACATGGCATCCCCACATGGCAGTTTCTTGTCATTGCGAGCTATGTGACCACCCAGAATCACAACAACAGGCTGACTTACATTTCTTTCCATTCTTTCCATAGAACCACAATTATCACAAGTTCAACTGGTGTTAGATGTGTGAGTCTATCATCAAGTTCAACTCAGAGTGGTGTTAGATGTGTGAGTCTATCATCAAGTTCAACTCAGAGTGGTGTTAGATGTGTGAGTCTATCATCAAGTTCAACTCAGAGTGGTGTTAGATGTGTGAGTCTATCATCAAGTTCAACTCAGAGTGGTGTTAGATGTGTGAGTCTATCATCAAGTTCAACTCAGAGTGGTGTTAGATGTGTGAGTCTATCATCAAGTTCAACTCAGAGTGGTGTTAGATGTGTGAGTCTATCATCAAGTTCAACTCAGAGTGGTGTTAGATGTGTGAGTCTATCATCAAGTTCAACTCAGAGTGGTGTTAGATGTGTGAGTCTATCATCAAGTTCAACTCAGAGTGGTGTTAGATGTGTGAGTCTATCATCAAGTTCAACTCAGAGTGGTGTTAGATGTGTGAGTCTATCATCAAGTTCAACTCAGAGTGGTGTTAGATGTGTGAGTCTATCATCAAGTTCAACTCAGAGTGGTGTTAGATGTGTGAGTCTATCATCAAGTTCAACTCAGAGTGGTGTTAGATGTGTGAGTCTATCATCAAGTTCAACTCAGAGTGGTGTTAGATGTGTGAGTCTATCATCAAGTTCAACTCAGAGTGGTGTTAGATGTGTGAGTCTATCATCAAGTTCAACTCAGAGTGGTGTTAGATGTGTGAGTCTATCATCAAGTTCAACTCAGAGTGGTGTTAGATGTGTGAGTCTATCATCAAGTTCAACTCAGAGTGGTGTTAGATGTGTGAGTCTATCATCAAGTTCAACTCAGAGTGGTGTTAGATGTGTGAGTCTATCATCAAGTTCAACTCAGAGTGGTGTTAGATGTGTGAGTCTATCATCAAGTTCAACTCAGAGTGGTGTTAGATGTGTGAGTCTATCATCAAGTTCGACTAAGACTGGTGTTGGATAGAGAGTGTATCATTAAACCCCCCTTAACCTGGACATCCACCTCATCCTTGTTCTGACCGGACGTTCTGTGCGTGGTTTGGACGTTCTACAGGCCATGCCAGCACCTAAGCTTTCCTATTACGTTCATGATTCTTCTAATATCTACAACCCATCCCTATTTTTCAGCTGGTTTTAAATGAACACATTGTCTCTCTGAGGCCACATGCCCTTTCGGTTACTAGTCCAACGCTCTAACCACTAGGCTACCTCTACACTCTAACCACTAGGCTACCTGCTGCCTCTACACTCTAACCACTAGGCTACCTGCTGCCTCTACACTCTAACCACTAGGCTACCCTGCCTCCTCTACACTCTAACCACTAGGCTACCCTGCCTCCTCTACACTCTAACCACTAGGCTACCCTGCCGCCTCTACACTCTAACCACTAAGCTACCGTGCCGCCTCTACACTCTAACCACTAGGCTACCGTGCCGCCTCTACACTCTAACCACTAGGCTACCCTGCCGCCTCTACACTCTAACCACTAGGCTACCTCTACACTCTAACCACTAGGCTACCCTGCCGCCTCTACACTCTAACCACTAGGCTACCCTGCCAACCCCACATATTACTCACCTGGTTTTAAATGAACACAATGTCTCTCCGAGGCCACATGCCCATGCAATAATAACACATCATTGTTGTTGTAATAGCTAACGATTAAACCCTTTTTAAAAATAAAAAATTCTTCACACTTTTTTTTTAAATCATTGCATTATTCAGGTGTGCAATCTGGTTTAATTGAAAAGCTCCTGTATAGTTTGAATATCTTGCTGACATTCATATACTACTATATATATATATATGTATATGTATATATGTATATATATACTATATACACTATACACTATGGTTTGCACTTCAGGTTAATAGATGCACACACGCATGTAGCATGCATGAGGCTTTGCCCACACCACATCCAAGGTAATTTAAGGATAATGTAAGGATAATGTAAACTTGTGCAGCTCATAATTTGTAACTCGACTCAACTAAGCTGCATCCCCATTTTCAGTAGCTCATTGCATTATTGCGTTGCGTAGGCCTAATTGTGTAGCGTATAAATTAGGCTTCAAAGACAAGCTGCAAATCTGATGTAGAAGAAAAGCAGCGTGAGCAGCACATTTTATAAGGCCTTTAAATGTTTTCATGACAGACTTGAATTGATTTTCTCCTCTCTTCCGAAAGGTATGTTCACTACAGCTTCTTCAATGAAAGGCTCAATGGGTAAGATCAAGTTTCTGTTAATTTATTACACCCTAATGATGCTATAATGTGATATGGATTTTCTGATTGATTCATATTCACAGGGTTTGGTTTGACTCTTCCAACAGAGATATCCCGGTTGATAAGGACCAGAGGAACACCAGGTTAGTTGATATGAACTTTGAAATCCTTCCAACAAGTCATGATACTTGGTACTTCTAAACGCTCTTTCCTATTTCCTTAATGTTACCCGTTAGATCATTTACAGAGATAACATAACAGAGATGTACTGTACACAGTTACTAGTGGTGGGCACCAATAAGGATATGAACAAGTCATATTGTGGTATTGGTTCATCATTGCTGTTAAGGAAGTCACACCGCTTGCTCAGTGAGTACCAGTTCCTCCTAATTCGGCTCACACCAAGACTGGAGCCAATTGGACGTAAGATTCTCTAAAATGCCGTTTGAGGCGGCTTACGGTAGAGAAATTAACATTTTCTGGCATCAGCTCTGGTTGACATTCCTGCAGTCAGCATGTCTATGGCCTTTTATTGTCCCCAGCAGAAGGTGCACCTGTGCAATGATCACGTTGTTTAATCAGCTTCTTGATATGCCACACCTATCAGGTGAATGGAGTATCTTGGCAAATGAGAAATGATCACCAACAGGGATGTAAAGCTTTTTGGATCATTTCCTGTATTTTTTTTTCAGCTCATGAAACACGGGACCGACACTTTACATTTGCGTTACATTTGCGTTGCGTTTACACACTGAGTGTACAAAACATTAAGGACACCATGTCTTTCCATCCATAACATAGACTGACAGGTGAATCCAGGTGAAAGCTATGATCCCTTATTGATGTCACTTGCTACATCCACTTCAATCAGTGTAGATGATACTATCGAGCATTTCACACACATTGTCTAAATACTGAATGTTAGCACTTGGTGACCTATAGAAATATCCCTAAAAGGCTTTAGATGAGGCAGGTAAACCTGCAACCTCTTCAATAACACTGGACATGAGATATTCTCTAAACATTACAGGGAAATGGCTCTAAATAGATAAAGCAACACCTCCCCCATAAGCATTCCTGTCTCTTCTGTAGATATTATATCCCTGTATTGCTACTGCGGGATCATTAAAGGAGTGATCTACGTGAGTCTCATAAATGGCTAATATAAAGAACGTTATCTGATGTTAGCAAGTTACTGATTTACGGAATCTTATTTCTAAGGCTACATGTACAGTGTATTCAGGAAGTATTAAGGCCCCTTGTCCTTGGACACATTTTTATTTAATTACAGCCTCATTCTAAAAGTAAAATAATGGAATTAAGAAATATATGGGTATTATGATTAGCATTGTCAGAGTGGCATTGACTAAAATACAGTAGAATAGAATACAGTGTATACATATAAAATAAAGTATACACATATGAGATGACTAAAACAGTATGTAAACATTATTAAAGTGGCCAGTGATTCCATGTCTATGTCTATGGGGCAGCAGCCTCTAATATGCAGGGTTGAAGGGTTGAATAACCAGGTGGTTGTTGGCATAGATAATAGTTACAATAGATTCAGTATGTGTATTATGTATCTGGTTTCCGAGCCGGTCACGGGTGCACCTCAGCCACGCTCAAGGTACTAAACGATATCATAACCGCCATCGATAAAAGACAATACTGTGCAGCCGTCTTCATCGACCTGGCCAAGGCTTTCGACTCTGTCAATCACCATATTCTTATCGGCAGACTCAGTATCCTCGGTTTTTCTAATGACTGCCTTGCCTGGTTCACCAACTACTTTGCAGACAGAGTTTAGTGTGTCAAATTGGAGGGCATGTGGTCCGGTCCTCTGGCAGTCTCTATGGGGGTGCCACAGGGTTCAATTCTCGGGCCGACTCTTTTCTCTGTATATATCAATGATGTTGCTCTTGCTGCGGCCGATTCCCTGATCCACCTCTACGCAGACGACACCATTCTGTATACTTCTGGCCCTTCCTTGGACACTGTGCTAACTTACCTCCAAACGAGCTTCAATGCCATACAACACTCCTTCCGTGGCCTCCAACTGCTCTTAAACGCTACTAAAACCAAATGCATGCTTTTCAACCGTTTGCTGCCTGCACCAGCACGCCTGACTAGCATCACCACCCTGGATGGTTCCGACCTAGAATATGTGGACATCTATAAGTACCTAGGTGTCTGGCTAGACTGTAAACTCTCCTTCCAGACTCATATCAAACATCTCCAATCTAAAATCAAATCTAGAATCGGCTTTCTATTTCGCAACAAAGCCTCCTTCACTCACGCCGCCAAACTTACCCTAGTAAAACTGACTATCCTACCAATCCTCGACTTCGGCGATGTCATCTACAAAATAGCTTCCAATACTCTATTCAGCAAACTGGATGCAGTTTATCACAGTGCCATCCGTTTTGTTACTAAAGCACCTTATACCACCTGTATGCTCTAGTCGGCTGGCCCTCGCTACATATTCGTCGCCAGACCCACTGACTCCAGGTCATCTACAAGTCCGTGCTAGGTAAAGCTCTGCCTTATCTCAGTTCACTGGTCACGATGGCAACACCCACCCGTAGCACGCGCTCCAGCAGGTGCATCTCACTGATCATCCCTAAAGCCAACACCCCATTTGGCCTCCTTTCCTTCCAGTTCTCTGCTGCCTGTGACTGGAACGAATTGCAAAAAATCGTTGAAGTTGGAGACTTTTATCTCCCACAAACTTCAAACATCTGCTATCTGAGCAGCTAACCGATCGCTGCAGCTGTACATAGTCCATCGGTAAATAGCCCACCCATTTTTACCTACCTCATCCCCAAACTGTTATTATTTATTTACTTTTCTGCTCTTTTGCACACCAATATCTCTACCTGTACATGACCATCTGATCATTTATCACTCCAGTGTTAATCTGCAAAATTGTAATTATTCGCCTACCTCCTCATGCCTTTTGCACACAATGTATATAGACTTTTTTTCCTACTGTGTTATTGACTTGTTTATTGTTTACTCCATGTGTAACTCTGTGTTGTTGTCTGTTCACACTGCTATGCTTTATCTTGGCCAGGTCGCAGTTGTAAATGAGAACTTGTTCTCAACTAGCCTACCTGGTTAAATAAAGGTGTTCTCAACTAGCCTACCTGGTTAAATAAAGGTGTTCTCAACTAGCCTACCTGGTTAAATAAAGGTGTTCTCAACTAGCCTACCTGGTTAAATAAAGGTGTTCTCAACTAGCCTACCTGGTTAAATAAAGGTGTTCTCAACTAGCCTACCTAGTTAAATAAAGGTGTTCTCAACTAGCCTACCTGGTTAAATAAAGGTGTTCTCAACTAGCCTACCTGGTTAAATAAAGGTGAAAAATAAAATAAATAAAAAATACTGTATAGCCATCATTAATCATTGTCTTTTTATTCACACAGTCTGAGTAAGTCCATATTCAGGAGCAGAGAACAGAACATCATCTCTCCAGAAAGGTGTGTATCAGTATATTCAGGAGCAGAGAACAGAACATCATCTCTCCAGAAAGGTGTGTATCAGTATTTTACTGTGCCATCATTCACCATTTGGCTGGCTACCCAAACTTCATGCTACTGGCCAAACTCTACACCACGCCCACGGACGTCAGTTTCTTCTCCGCAATGCGTCTGACTGAATACGTCCGCGACGATTTCTCGAACAAAAACACATTTTAACTTTTTTAAATTAGTGGAATCTCCATGTAGTTTTTAATCCACGTGGTTTCACCCATGGATGTAAACATGAGGTTTGTGGATAATTTATTTGGGGGCGTGGGTAATTAATTAGGGGTGTGTCCTCCGGTGGCTGTGGGATTTCGTTATGTTAATTAAGACTAAATTAGAGCTTGACTGTGATTGATGTCTGTTTACAACAGATTATGTAATGTCAGGTCAAACATTACACGGGAGTCGTGATCTATCACCCCAATGTCAAATTACACATATGTAATGTCTATATTATTAAACCAGATTTTGTATAGATCGTTGAAGATCTATTGCACGTATGAACATAATGATATCCCCTGATGCTGACGACATCAGTTTTGTAAGAATATGTTTGTGATGGCTGATGAGCAACGATACATCACAAACACAATCTATTCTCATTGTGGTCAGTGAGATTACATTAGCAACTTAGTCCTGTCAGTGATCAATTGACAAGTCTTACTAATGCTACATGGCTACCTGTTTCCAGCATGTAAATACAGTGCCTTGCGAAAGTATTCGGCCCCATTGAACTTTGCGACCTTTTGGCACATTTCAGGCTTCAAACATAAAGATATAAAACTGTATTTTTTTGTGAAGAATCAACAACAAGTGGGACACAATCATGAAGTGGAACGACATTTGTTGGATATTTCAAACTTTTTTAACAAATCAAAAACTGAAAACTTGGGCGTGCAAAATTATTCAGCCCCTTCACTTTCAGTGCAGCAAACTCTCTCCTGGTACCACACGGCCAGGTCTCCTCCCTTTAGGCTGTCTCATCGTCTTCAGTCATCAGGCCTACCACTGTCATGTCGTCAGCAAACTTAATGATGGTGTTGGAGTACAGGCGTGGGCTAAGCACACACCCTTGAGGGGCCCCGGTGTTCAGGGTCAGCATGGCAGATTTGTTTTTGCCTAACAACACCAACTGGGGGCAACCCATCAAAGTCCAGTATCAAATTGGAGAGTGAGGCATTTAATCGCAGGGTCCTTAGTTTAGTTGGGGTGGAATGTGAATTGGAGTGGGTCCAGGGTGTCTGAGTTGATGGTGTTGATGTGAGCCATGACCAGTCTTTCAAAGCATTTCATGGCTACAGACGTGAGTGCTAGAAGGGATGGGCTAGCAGTTGCTGGATGGAGGTGGCATTTGTAGTTGGCCTGTGTTTTTGTGTTGGGGGGAGGGTAAGAAGTGAGATCTACTACACCTTGATTGGAAAGGCATTTCTAAAAGGTATCCCACCCCCCCCAACCCCATGCCCTTTTCAACTTTCCCTCCAACACTTTGGGGGATAAAGTGATCTATTTACATGCTGGTAACAGGTATAACATTATGAAATGATCAATTGATCACTGACAGGACTAAGTGGCTAACATCCACAATGAGAAAATATTGTATTTCTCAGGATGTAAAATGCATTTGGATGTATTCGGACCCCTTCACTTTTTCCACATTTTGTTACATTATTCTAATATTATTCTAATATCATCAATCTATACACAATGGAAGACAGACTTATTCTAAAATTGATTAAATAAAAAAATGTTTCTCATCAATCTATACACTATACCACATGATGACAAGGCAAAAATAGGTTTGTAGAACTTTTTGCAAATGTATTAAAACTAAAAATTTGTCAGACCTTTTGCTATGAGACTCGAAAATTGAGCTCAGGTGCATCCTGTTTCCATTGATCATCCTTGAGATGTTTTCTGCAACTTGATTGGAGTCCACGTGTGGTAAATTCAATTGTTTGGACATGATTTGGAAAGGCACACACTTGTCTCCATAAGGTCCCACAGTTGACAGTGCATGTCAGAGCAAAAACCAAGCCATGAGGTCGAAGGAATTGTCCACAGAGCTCCGAGACAGGATTGTGTCGAGACACAGATCTGGGGAAGGGTACCAAAAAGATTCTGCAGCATTGAAGGTCCCCAAGAACACAGTGGCCTCCACCATTCTTAAATGGGAGACGTTTGGAACCACCAAGACTCTTCGTAGAGCTAGCCGCCCGGCCAAACTGACCAATCGGCGTAGAAAGGCCTTGATCAGGGTAGTGACCCAAAAACCTGACAGAGCTTGAGAGGATCTGCAGAGAAGAATGGGAGAAACTACCCAAATACAGGTGTGCGTCATATCCAAGAAGACTCAAGGCTGTAATCGTTGCCAAAGGTGGTTCAACAAAGCATTGAGTAAAGGGTCTGAACGGTTATGTAAATTTGATATTTAAATGTTTTATTTTTAATAAATTTGAGAAGTTCTAAAAGCTTGTTTTTTGCTTCGACATTATAGGGTATTGTGTGTAGATTACGATACAGCGATACAAGCATAAAACCCACAAACCTCAGCAGTTCTAAAAATAGTTATATAAAGGATTATCCAACGAACCAATGAAAAAAAAAATCTTATTTTTCTCTAGCAACTTTTGATGAGAGTGTAATAACAGCATTTCTTCATTACAATGATGCAATTACCTAATGAATTACGTTTTGTTCTCCCAGGCTATTGTACAAGCAGCCCAGTGTCTTGGCGGGGTGAGTAGTGTTGTTATGTTAGTTAGTTAAATCTCATTGTTATCTTACACATTAGCGTGTAGCTTAGTATACCATACGTCTTTTCATGGACCTTATATTGCAAAAACATTGAGCTCAAAATCAGTACAACACAGTCCGGCTTGATCTGTATATCTGTAAACATTGAGATCATAATCAGTACAACACAGTCCGGCTTGATCTGTCTATCTGTAAACATTGAGATCATAATCAGTACAACACAGTCCGGCTTGATCTGTCTATCTGTAAACATTGAGATCATAATCAGTACAACACAGTCTGGCTTGATCTGTATATCTGTAAACATTGAGATCATAATAGGTACTACACAGTCCAGCTTGATCTGTATATCTGTAAACATTGAGATCATAATCAGTACAACACAGTCCAGCTTGATCTGTATATCTGTAAACATTGAGATCATAATCAGTACAACACAGTCTGGCTTGATCTGTCTATCTGTAAACATTGAGATCATAATAGGTACTACACAGTCCAGCTTGATCTGTATATCTGTAAACATTGAGATCATAATCAGTACAACACAGTCCGGCTTGATCTGTATATCTGTAAACATTGAGATCATAATCAGTACAACACAGTCCAGCTTGATCTGTATATCTGTAAACATTGAGATCATAATCAGTACAACACAGTCCGGCTTGATCTTGTTTTGTTTCTTTAGTCGTACTGATGTGGTGGCAGTCACCCCGTGGTTGGCACCCATCGTCTGGGATGGAACCTTTGACCCTGACCTCGTCGACACAATCTACAAGTCCATGAACATCACCATAGCAACCACCGTGTTTGCCGTTGGAAAGTGAGCAGCCTACAACCTTTCCCAAATATTCAAAAAGGGAAATTAAACTATCAATATTTTTATAAACACTGAAACTACACTGAGTGTACAAAACATTATGAACACCTGCTCTTTCCATGACAGACTGACCAGGTGAATCCAGGTGAAAGCTATGATCCCTTATTGATGTCACTTGTTAAATCCACTTCAATCAGTGTAGATGAAGAGGACATGACCAGCTATGGGAAGCATTGGAGTCAACATGGGCCAGAATCCCTGTGGAAAGCTTTCAACACCTAGTAGAGTGTATGAGGACATGACCAGCTATGGGAAGCATTGGAGTCAACATGGGCCACACGCTTTCGGTGGTGCAACTCAATATTAAGGTGTTGCTAATGTTTTGTACACTCAGTGTATGAGGATATAACTAGCTCATGTCACATGGCAGGTAATACAATATCATAATGTCATGATTCACAGCTTGGCTAAGATTTGAATAATTGTACTACTTTGTTTATTTTCTGGTAGACTGTAATTTCTGGTCGGAAACGGTTTAGAATGTCCTATACGGTCCTATGAGAATGGCCATACAACAAATAGAACAAATAGAATATTCTATAATTGTGGTACAACAAAGGTCAACTATTCTAGCTCTGGGTCCATGTTCTGGTTCTCTGGGTCCATGTTCTGGGTCCCTGGGTCCATGTTCTGTGTCTCTGTGTCTCTGGGTCCATGTTTTGGGTCTCTGGGTCCATGTTCTGGGTCTCTGTGTCTCTGGGTCCAAGTTCTGGGTCCATGTTCTACAGAGTGTTTCTGGCATCAGAATAGCAGGTGTCTGATACTGCCTTTGTGCCATTGAGCGAGGCACCTTAAACCCTTATGTTATGTACAGGTAACTGACAAAAGAATGGAAAACACTAGTAAATGAGGGATACAAAGTATATTGAATGCAGGTGCTTCCACACAGGTTGTGGTTTCTGAGTTCATTAAGCAATTAACATCCCATCATGCTCACTGTCATGTATAAAAAGGCTGGGCTGACCATTATTTCAGTCATTCTTTTTGCTACCATGGCTAATCACCCAGAACAACAATGCCTCCATTTACAGGGCACAAGTGGTCACTAAATGGTTTGATGAGCATGAAAACCATGTAAACCATGTGCCAGTCACCAGATCTCAATCCAAAAATTGAGATAGAAAAAACCTGAGATAGAGTTTTCCACGACTATCAACAAAACACCAAATTATCCCTCCGATAGAGTTTCAGACACTCGTAGAATCTTTGCCAGGGTGCATTAGAGCTGTTCTGGTGGCTGGTGGTAGCCCAAGGTTGCTGGTGGAGGACCAAGGTGGCTGGTGGAGGACCAAGGTTGCTGGTGGAGGCCCAAGGTTGCTGGTGGAGGCCCAAGGTTGCTGGTGGAGGCCCAAGGTGGCTGGTGGAGGCCCAAGGTGGCTGGTGGAGGCCCAAGGTGGCTGGTGGTGGACCAAGGTGGCTGGTGGTGCCCCAAGGTGGCTGGTGGTGCCCCAAGGAGGCTGGTGGAGGACCAAGGTGGCTGGTGGTGCCCCAAGGTGGCTGGTGGTGCCCCAAGGTGGCTGGTGGAGGCCCAAGGTGGCGGCCCAACTCTCTACAAAGTACCCTTTATATTGATGTTTCCTATATTTTGACAGTTACCCCTTGTGTCTTTAAATTCTGACAGATACGTCCTCTTTCTCCGAGATTTCCTGGAGACAGCAGAGAAACACTTCCTGGTCGACTTCAACGTGCGCTACTACGTTTTCACAGATCGTCCCGACGATGTTCCGTCAGTGAACCTGTCTCAGGGGAGACATTTAAGTGTGATCCAGGTGCCAGGTTCAAACCGCTGGCAGGAGATATCAGCCCGGAGGATGGAGATCATCCAGACAGCCATCGAACGTCAGATCAGCAGGGAGGCCGACTACATCTTCTGTCTGGACGTGGACAGCAAGTTCCACGCTCGCTGGGGAGCCGAGTCTCTGGGCAGGCTGGTTGCTGTGATTCACCCATGGTTCTACCAGGCGACCCGTGACCACTTCACATATGAACGGCGTCCAGCCTCGACAGCCTACATCCCCATGGATGAGGGAGATTACTACTATGCCGGGGCCGTGTTCGGGGGGTTGTTGGAGGAAGTGTACACACTAACAAAGGTATGTCGGAACCAGCTTGAAGAGGACGCAAGGAATTCCATCGAGGCTGCCTGGCAGGAGGAGAGTCACCTCAACAGGTACCTGCTTTACAACAAGCCCAGCAAGCTGTTGTCTCCAGAGTACCAGTGGGATGACAAGAAGACCAAAACCAAAGAGGTCAAAGTAATTCGCTTCTCTTCTGTCGTTAAAAACTATGCTGAAATTCGTCCCAATGTATAGGACTAGGAATTGGATATTCGACCGACAGAAGAAAAACTTAATAGATTATGGTTAATGTTAGTTTAAGTTCAGGGGTTTGGGTTAATGTTAGGTTAAGTTCAGGTATAGCTCCACTGAGGTTTGGGTTAAGTTCAGGTATAGCGTTACTGAGGTTTGGGTTAATGTTAGGTTAAGTTCAGGTATAGCTTCACTGAGGTTTGGGTTAAGTTTACTGTAGGTTTAGTTCAGGTATAGCTTCACTGAGGTTTGGGTTAATGTTAGGTTAAGTTCAGGTTAAGTTCAGGGAAAGGTATAAAATGTCACATTGGATATACAGCTGTCCGGCCCCATTCATTTTGTGTTGGTGAAATATAGACACTGACATAAATGTACTATTTTAAATGTACTGTATATCAGTCACTGTTGTAGTTTGGGGATAATAACGTTCTTCATTTATAGGAAATTAAATATTTTGTATTACCTTATTCATCCTGTATTCTGTAGCCTATCTACTGTATGTTGATTACTGGTAAAAACATCAATAAATATAATGTTTAAAAAAATATTACGATTATGTGTATTTTTTCTTGAAATAAATAGTGAACCACTCTCAGAATGTTTGTGTTATTTCCCTACTTGTTATATTTTCCACAGCCAAACTAAAAACAACATCTCCCCTCTGACAACGATATGCGGTGTATGAGTAACAAACCAGCGGTTTAGCGGAGAGATGGAGAAATAGGGAATGTTGCATGGATTCCACCTATAGATGTGTAGCTCAGACAAGACACCGTGCTGGACTGAATTTACATTAAGGAAAACATTAGCATAATGTCAGAGTGGAGCTGGCATTCCTTTCCAGAAACAACCCCTAACAACTAGACATGTACTGTAAACTGTATGAAAACAAACACGAAAACAAAGGATAATACCCCTTTAAAAAGGTATAAATATGGAGGATTCACTTCCTTGTGTAAAAGCATCCTGCCAATGACAAGGCAAAAGGGGAAATCCTTCAATTCAAGTTGTACCATCTAATCCATGTTATGTAAGGGATAATCAACGAGGGGCTATGGGTTCAATGGAAAATAATGACATGGAAGGTGTGTTCTATGACCCGCAAGGGGATTAGATTTGACCATTTAAAACCACAATACAACCACATGTTTATATAATCCATTTAAAATGATTGAGGATTACAAGTTCAAATTGAAAATATTTGAAAACGAAATATATACACAAGATTATAATATGAAAAACAAGTAGTTATAACTACACTGAACAAACAATATCAACTCAACATTCAACAATTTAAATAGATTTCACTGAGTTACAGTTCTTAAAAGGAAACCAGTCAATGGAAATAAATTCATTAGGCCCTTATCTATGGATCCAACATGACTGGAAATATAGATATGTATCTGTTAGTCAAAGATGACTTTTAAAAAGGTAGGGGTGTGGATCAGACAACTGGTGTATCTGGTGTGACCAACATTTGATCAGGCTGTTGATTGTGGCATGTGGAATGTTGTTTTTTTTTGTTGTTTTTTTCACCTTATTTAACCAGGTAGGTCAGATGAGAACAAGTTCTCATTTACAACCTGGCCAAGTTAAAGCAAAGCAGTGCGACAAAAACAACAAGACAGTTACACATGGGATAAACACATGTACTGTCAATAACACAATAGAAAAATCTATATACAAATGGAGTAAGGAGGCTAAGCAATAAATAGGCCATAGTAGTGAAGTAATTACAATTGAGCAAATAAACACTAGAGTGATAGATGTGCAGATGATAACGTAAAAGTAGAAATACTGCTGTGCAAAAGAGCAGAAAAGTTAATAAAAACAATATGGGGATGAGGTAGGTAGTTCGATGGGCTGTTTATAGATGGGCTATGTACAGCTGCAGTGATCGGTAAGCTGATCAGATAGCTGCTGATGAATTAAATTTGGTTTTTTTTTGTCCCCATGTGCATTTGCAAACCGTAACAGAACGAACAGTGAAGATAGATGGGCAATCAATTCACATATGGTGTCCAGGGTACAGCTGGGAGCTGAGGGGAAACTATTACCGGCAGCAACAGTGAGAGACTCATTTCTGGAGAGATTACTTTTTAAAATTAGAAGCTCGGACTGTTTGGGCATAGACCTGGAAAGTATGACAGAACTTTGCAGGCTATCTCTGCAGTAGATTGGGATGGTTGGGATGGTGTTCTTCAGCTTGCAAGTCTCCCCCTTTTTCCCTCCAAACATAACGATGGTCAATATGGCCTAACAGTCCTATTTTTGTTTCATCAGACCAGAGGACATTTCTCCAAAAAGTACGATCTTTGTCCCCATGTGCAGTTGCAAACCGTAGTCTGGCTTTTTATGGCGGATTTTGGAGCAGTGGCTTCTTCCTTGCTGTGAGGGCCTTTCAGGTAATGTCAATACAGGACTAGTTTTACTGTGGATATAGATACTTTTGTTTCTGTTTCCTCCAGCATCTTCACACGGTCCTTTGCTGTTGTTCTGGGATTGATTTGCACTTTTTGCACCAAATTACGTTCATCTCTAGGAGACAGAATGTGTCTCCTTCCTGAGCATTATGACGGCTGCGTGGTCCCAAGGATGAACCAGACTTATGGAGGTCTACAATTTTTGTATGGGTCCTGGCTGATTTCTTTTGATTTTCTCATGATGTCAAGCAAAGAGGCACCAACTGACTCAAATTATGTCAATTAGCATATCAGAAGCTTCTAAAGCCATGACATCATTGTCGGGAATTTTCCAAACTGTTTAAAGGCACAGTCAACTTAGTGTATGTAAACTTCTGACCCACTGGAATTGTGATACAATGAATTATAAGTGAAATCATCTGTCTGTAAACAATTGTTGGAAAAAAGTAGATGTCCTAACCGACTTGCCAAAACTATAGTTTGTGAACAAGAAATTTGTGGAGTGGTTGAAAAACGAGTTTTAATGACTCCAACCTAAGTGTATGTAAACTTCCGACTTCAATTGTATACTCTACAGACAAAAAACTACTATTGTAAATGCACTATTTATCAGTCACTGTTGTAGTTTGGGGTTAATAACGTTCTCCACTTCTAAGAAAATATATATTTCTATTCTTATTCATCCTGTATTCTGTAGCCTATGTACTGTATGTTGATTACTGGGAACAATCTCAATAAATATAATGTTTAAAAAAATATTGAAGTCGGAAGTTTACAGACACTTAGGTTGGAGCCACGAACACTCATTTTTTAATCACTCAGAATTAAATTACAGTAACAGCTGTTTAATCTCACTCAATCCAACGTCCTCTGAGGACCTCTGTGTTGCTGCGTTGGTCCCTGTGGAGTGGACGGGGGCCATTTCTGGGCCAGACGGACTTCATCTCTGGTCTGGTACAGGTAGTGGTCTGCTGCAGGGTAGTAGGCTGGGCCCTGTGGAGTGGACGGGGGCCAGTTCTGGGCCAGACGGACTTCCTCTCTGGTCTGGTAGAGGTGGTGGTCTGCTGCAGGATAGAAGGCTGGGCCCTGTGGAGTGGACGGGGGCCAGGTCTGGGCCAGACTGACTTCCTCTCTGGTCTGGTAGAGGTGGTGGTCTGCTGCAGGGTAGTAGGCTGGGCCCTGTGGAGTGGACGAGGGCCAGGTCTGGGCCAGACGGACTTCCTCTCTGGTCTGGTAGAGGTGGTGGTCTGCTGCAGGGTAGAAGGCTGGGCCCGGTCCAGTCTGGCTAAGCTGATGGAGGTGATGATGCCCTGGTGATGGGTGGGGCCTGTGGGGTGCACTGGGTCTGGATGGGGGTCTCTGGGTGGTCCTCTGTCCAGCGCAGCATAGGGGGTGTTTGCCTACCAAGTACCACGTCCTTTAGAGACTTGGCAAACAGCCCTACTGTCTGCTTCCTCAGGTGGGAGTGGTCGTGCAGGTGCTCTGGGGTGATTGTTGGGTGGTGAGCAACGTGCACGTTCGGGAGTAGGCCACACCCTCTGGTGATGTCAGCATTGACTTTATGAATGGTACGGGGATGAAAGTCTTTGCGGGGCAGCAGAGTGGAGATGGTAATTGGGGTATTTGAGTGGTATTTGGGGAACCACTCGGAGGCCCTCTCTGCTACTCTGTTGACCAGGCTGCCTACTCTTTCCTGCTCCTCCCGCAGGTTGTTGTTGCCGGTGTGAATAATAATGTAGCCTGGTGTTCCAAAGTCAGGCTGGGAAAGGGTGGTTGGTATGGAGGGGAGGGGGGGGGGGGTAAAGGGTGGTCGGTATGGGGGGGTAAAGGGTGGGTGTAAGGTGTACTAAACCTGTTGTACTCGGCTCACGTGACAAATAAATGTTGATTTGAATTTAATTTTTCTCTCTGTCACGCCCTGGTCGTATTTTGTGTTTATCTTCATTTAGTTGGTCAGGCCAGGGTGTGGCATGGGTTTTTGTATGTGGTGTGTTGGTATTGGGATTGTAGCTTAGTGGGGTGTTCTAGTTGAGTCTATGGCTGTCTGAAGTGGTTCTCAATCAGAGGCAGGTGTTTATCGTTGTCTCTGATTGGGAACCATATTTAGGCAGCCATATTCTTTGAGTGTTTCGTGGGTGATTGTCTTTAGTGTCCTGATGTCCGTGTTCTGTGTTTATGTGCACCAGTATTAGGCTGTTTCGGTTTTCGTTACGTTTATTGTTTTGTAGTGTTTGTATTTAGATTCGTGTTGCTTCAGTTTAATAAACATGGATCGCAATCTACACGCCGCATTTTGGTCTGACTCTCTTTCACGTACAGAAAACCGTTACACTCTCTCTCTCTCTCCTGTTGTCCCTTTACATCATATTTTTGTCTCAAGGGCCACATGGGGACTTTGAAATTTAACAGAGATACCGTTTTTTTCTTCCTCACCATCTTAGCTCCGTTCAAAAAATGCAGAACTAAGAACAGATATAGCCCTTGGTTCACTCCAAACCTGACTGCCCTCAACCAGCACAAAAACATTCTGTGGCGGACTGCAATAGCATTGAATAGTCCCTGTGATATGCAACTGTTCAGGGAAGTCAGGAACCAATACATCCAGTCAGTCAGGAAAGCAAAGGCCAGCTTTTTCAAGCAGAAATTTGCATCCTGTAGTGCGAACTCCAAAAAGTTCAGGGACACAGTAAAGTCCATGGAGAACAAGAGCACCTCCTCCCAGCTGCCCACTGCACTGAGGCTAGGTAACACGGTCATCACCGATAAATCCATGATTATTGAAAACTTCAACAAGCATTTCTCAACATTTCCCAGCTTCTCCTTTACCCAAATCCAGATAGCAGATGTCCTGAAAGAGCTGCAAAACCTGGACCCGTACAAATCAGCTGGGCTTGACACTCTGGACCCTCAATTTCTGAAACTATCAGCCGCCATTGTCGCAACCCCTATTACCAGCCTGTTCAACCTCTCTTTCATATCGTCTGAGATCCCCAAGGATTGGAAAGCTGCCGCAGTCATCCCCCTCTTCAAAGGGGGAGACACCCTGGACCCAAACTGTTACAGACCTATATCCATCCTGCCCTGCCTATCTGAGGTCTTCGAAAGCCAAGTCAACAAACAGATCACTGACCATCTCGAAACCCACCGTACCTTCTCCGCTGTGCAATCTGGTTTCCGAGCCGGTCACGGGTGCACCTCAGCCACGCTCAAGGTACTAAACAATATTATAACCGCCATCAAAAGACAGTACTGTGCAGCCGTCTTCATCGACCTGGCCAAGGCTTTCGACTCTGTCAATCACCATATTCTTATCGGCAGACTCAGTAGCCTCGGTTTTTCTAATGACTGCCTTGCCTGGTTCACCAACTACTTTGCAGACAGAGTTCAGTGTGTCAAATCGGAGGGCATGTTGTCCGGTCCTCTCGCAGTCTCTATGGGGGTGGCACAGGGTTCAATTCTCGGGCTGACTCTTTTCTCTGTATATATCAATGATGTTGCTCTTGTTGCGGGCGATTCCCTGATCCACCTCTATGCAGACGACACCATTCTGTATACTTCTAGCCCGTCCTTGGTCACTGTGCTAGCTAACCTCCAAACGAGATTCAATGCCATACAACACTCCTTCCGTGGCCTCCAACTGCTCTAAAACGCTAGTAAAACCAAATGCATACTTTTCAACCGTTCGCTGCCTGCACCCGCATCACCACCCTGGATGGTTCCGACCTAGAATATGTGGACATCTATAAGTACCTAGGTGTCTGGCTAGACTGTAAACTCTCCTTCCAGACTCACATCAAACATCTCCAATCTAAAATCAAATCAAGAGTCGGCTTTCTATTCCGCAACAAAGCCTCCTTCACTAATGCCGCCAAACTTACCCTAGTAAAATTGACTATCCTCGCGATCCTTGACTTCGGCGATGTCATCTACAAAATAGCTTCCAATACTCTACTCAGCAAACTGGATGCAGTTTATCACAGTGCCATCCGTTTCGTTACTAAAGCACCTTATACCACCCACCACTGCGACCTGTATGCTCTAGTCGGCTGGCCCTCGCTACATATTCGACGCCAGATCCACTAGCTCCAGGTCATATACAAGCCCATGCTAGGTAAAGCTCCGCCTTATCTCAGTTCACTGGTCACGATGGCAACACCCACCCATAGCACGCGCTCCAGCAGGTGCATCTCACTGATCATCCCTAAAGCCAACACCTCATTCGGCCGCCTTTCCTTCCAGTTCTCTGCTGCCTGTGACTGGAACAAATTGCAATAATCCCTGAAGTTGGAGACTTTTATTTCCCTCACCAACTTCAAACATCTACTATCTGAGCAGCTAACCGATCGCTGCAGCTGTACATAGTCCATCGGTAAATAGCCCACCCATTTTTACCTACCTCATCCCCATACTGTTTTTATTTATTTATTTTTCTGCTCTTTTGCACACCAATATCTCTACCTGTACATGACCATCTGATCAATTATCACTCCAGTGTTAATCTGCAAAATTGTAATTATTGGCCTACCTCCTCATGCCTTTTGCACACAATGTATATAGACTCTTTTTTTTCCTACTGTGTTATTGACTTGTTTATTGTTTACTCCATGTGTAACTCTGTGTTGCTGTCTGTTCACACTGCTATGCTTTATCTTGGCAGGGTTGCAGTTGTAAATGAGAACTTGTTCTCAAATAGCCTACCTGGTTAAATAAAGGTGAAATTAAAATGACATTTTGGACTGATTTGTTTGTCCAAATCAATTTGCAGGTCCATCATCATTTGTCAATGCATCTATCTGATTGCAGACATTCAAGAGTAGCCTGAAGTCCTTTTTCAATCCTAAATAATCATTTGTTGGGATGCAAAGATGTTGTTTTTTTTGCAAACAATTGTCTTCGTTCATTTACATGCACTAATTTTTTAAAGTGTAAAACAGAGAGAGAGAGTGTGTGTCTGAGCGGTTTACTCTGTGTCTTCTGTCAGAACAGGATATGTGTTGTTGGAACTAGCAGGATGTTGATGTGATTCTAGTCTGTCAGAACAGGAGATGTGTTGTTAGAACTAGCAGGTTGTTGGTGTGATTCTAGTCTGACTGATAATGAGAGTGGGGGGGGGCTGAGGCTTTTAGGACACACCCACTAGTGTAGAGAGGAGGATATGGGCTGGTTGCTGTTCTGCAGTACCTCATCATTTCCTCATCTCTTCTCCTTACATCACCTAATTTCACTCCTCCTCCTCCTCCTCAACAGTGACTAATTCAAGCCAGAAGCAGTAGCCAGCTCAGGTACTCTCAACATTCTCTGATTCTGAGCTACACTACCAAGACCAAGCTGCTACTACTACTGTCACTGTGTTTCTAGCCAGCTCAGGTACTCTCAACATTCTCTGATTCTGAGCTATACTACCAATTTTTTATTTTACCTTTATTTTACTATGTAGAGTTAAGTTGCTATGTAATGTAATATCATTGTTTCCTCTGTAGGTCGGTTGGCAGAATGTCTCTGCTGCTTTGTTGTGTAGTGATGGCTCTGCACCTCTCAACAGGTGAATATGAAACTTGAAATTAAACAGTGTGTGAATACTTTAATTCAATGATTAAAAAAACACCCTCTGTGTTCTGTCATTTTTCTATTTGATTTAACCTTCATTTAACTCGGCAGGTGAGTTAAGAACAAATTGTTATTTATTTAAACAGGTAACTATTTATCCACATTATAACAGGAGGTGTAAAGCCAAAACAGACACGTTTTTCCAGCATCAGACTACGATTGATAATGTCAAAAGCTGCACTGAAGTCTAACAAAACAACTCCAGCAATCTTTTAATCATCAATTTCACTCGGGCCAATCATCAACCATCTGTGTAAGGTCCGTTTGCATGTTGAATGTCCTTCCCTAGAAGAGTGCTGAAAGTCTGTTGTCAATTTGTTTACTGTAAAATAGCATTGTATCTAGTCAAACCCAACTCTAGATGCTATACAGTATTTGAGGTGCAACTTGATCTAGCTTAGTTTGCACTTTTGGGATTAGTTGCTTCCAATGTACCAGGTAAACTAAGTCAAGCACAGCTCTTGAACAGTACATACTGTCGGTGTGTGTTGTTGTTCCAGGGCTGGATGCTGCCCCGGGGGTGGTGAACACTACAGAGGAGGAGGTGGAAGGCGTGGACTCCCAGTCACCATGCCCAGCCGGGTGGCATCAGAATGAGCATCGCTGCTTCTCCTTCTACCCCGTCTGGGCCACCTGGGCCACTGCAGAGGTAACTCTTGTAATTGGGAGAGACTGAGAAACTAAAGGTCAACTTGTTCTGTTGCTGTAGTAGAGTTGGTTAGGCATTGATTTAGGGCAAATCTATGGTAAAAGAATGAAGCTAAAATCAGTTTTTTTCACATAAAATGTTATACTTTCAAATGTAGTTAAATTAAAAACTATTACACGGACTACCGGGTGGTGCAGTGGTTAAGGGCGCTGTACTGCAGCGCCAGCTGTGCCATCAGAGACTCTGGGTTCAGGCTCTTTTGCATCCGGCCGCGACCGGGAGGTCCGTGGGGCGACGCACAATTGGCCTAGCGTCTTCCGGGTTAGGGAGGCCGGTAGGGATCTTATTGAGCACCAGTGACGCCTCTCATTGCGCACCAGCGACTCCTGTGGCGGGCCGGGCGCAGTGGACGCTAACCAAGTCTGTTAAAGAAGCAGTGTGGCTTGGTTGGGTTGTGTTTCAGAGGAAGCATGGCTTTCGACCTTCGTCTCTCCCGAGCCCGTTCGGGAGTTGTAGCGATGAGACAAGATAGTAGTTACTAACAATTGGATACCATGAAATTGGGGGTAAAAAAAATTAAAACTATTACTACTCCTACTAGTACTACTTCTGTCACTAATACTACCACTTATTCTGCTGTCACTACAACTGCTATTACTATTTCACAACCATTGATATTTCAAGACATTTAATTTAATTCAGGAAATGTCCATTTCTAGCCTGCATTGATCTTCGCTCCCTGAGGTACTGCCAGGTCTTTAGCTCAGTGGGCTAACACAGTGTTCTCTGACTGTCTCTCTAGTTGTACTGCTCCCAGCACAGAGGGAACCTGGTGTCGGTTCACAGTCCGGGTCAACAGGTGTTTGTCCAGGATCTGGTCAGGAGACACACAGACCAGCCGGTCTGGATGGGAGGCTACGATGCAGCTCAGGTACATGGGGTCAATGATTAATCAGTCAGTCAGTCAGTCTGTCAAATGTCTTTGTACTTTCTGTTTAAAAAACAATGAAGTGGTTTCAATTCATCAATCAATGTGTTTCTGTGATAAGGAGGGGATGTGGCTGTGGAGTGACGGCTCAGCTGTTGACAGTTTCTACTGGGAGGAGGATGAGCCCAGTAACTCTGGACAGGGGGAGAACTGTATGGAGCTACAAACTGGAGGTACACACACACACACACACACACACACACACACACACACACACACACTCTCTCTGAGCACATTGAAATAACTGAAGTGTGATTTGTCTTGACAACAGGTGGGCAGGGCTGGAATGACGTGTCCTGTGCAGAGCTGAGGTTCTATGTGTGTTCTATGGAGACAAGGTAGCAGCACTGTCTTGTATCTGGACATGTTTTATACAGGCACCATATTAAAACTCAATTACATTCATGTCATTTTTTATTTCATTTTCTTTTAGATCTGGTTTAGCAGTAATTCCAAGTCAGAAGAAATCACACGAGAGAGGTAGGAATGTCTTGGCCCATTGCCTCGGATAGATAATAAGTTAATTTTGTTACAGGTGCAGCTCCTTGTTGAAAGGCACTCTGACATTTAGAAGTGAACAGCTGTCATCTTCTAAATGTCAGAGTGCCATTCAACAAGGAGCTGCACCTGTATTGCCCTTTAAAACGTGTTGACCGATCTGGAATTGTTTTTAAACTAGTAAGCTTTTTTGTCCTCCTAGAAAACCTCTTCCTCTTTAACGGGATTTCTTCAACATTCTAAATATCCCTTGATTTAAATCTCCCATTTTAAATCTGACTTCCAACAGTCTATTCACTCTAAACAATGTGATTTTGACCACTTTCCCTGTAGCGTCGACAAAAACATAGCGCATGTTATTAGTCTATTTCTCTGCTATTCAAATCTAAAATTAGAACAGAAAAACCTTCTACCAATTAAACTATACAGCTGTTTTGGTAACTGCATGAACTCATTTAATGTAGCTAACTTCATACTGTTGAATTAACTACCATAGAACTAGTTTAATGTAACTAACTTCCTACTGTTGAATTAACTACCTTATAACTAGTTTAATGTAGCTAACTTCCTACTGTTGAATTAACTACCACAGAACTAGTTTAATGTAGCTAACTTCCTACTGTTGAATTAACTACCACAGAACTAGTTTAATGTAGCTAACTTCCTACTGTTGAATTAACTACCATAGAACTAGTTTAATGTAGCGAACTTCCTACTGTTGAATTAACTACCATAGAACTAGTTTAATGTAGCTAACTTCCTACTGTTGAATTAACTACCATAGAACTAGTTTAATGTAGCTAACTTCCTACTGTTGAATTAACTACCATAGAACTAGTTTAATGTAGCTAACTTCCTACTGGTGAATTAACTACCATAGAACTAGTTTAATGTTGCTAACTTCCTACTGTTGAATTAACTATCATAGAACTAGTTTAATGTAGCTAACTTCCTACTGTTGAATTAACTACCATAGAACTAGTTTAATGTAGCTAACTTCCTACTGTTGAATTAACTACCATAGAACTAGTTTAATGTAGCTAACTTCCTACTGTTGAATTAACTACCATAGAACTAGTTTAATGTAGCTAACTTCCTACTGTTGAATTAACTACCATAGAACTAGTTTAATGTAGCTAACTTCCTACTGTTGAATTAACTACCTTATAACTAGTTTAATGTAGCTAACTTCCTACTGTTGAATTAACTACCATAGAACTAGTTTAATGTAGCTAACTTCCCACTGTTGAATTAACTACCATAGAACTAGTTTAATGTAGCTAACTTCCTACTGTTGAATTAACTACCATAGAACTAGTTTAATGTAGCTAACTTCCCACTGTTGAATTAACTACCACAGAACTTTTAGAATGTTCTCATTAAGACTGATTATGCGTTATGCTAATTATATCACCTCTAACCCACTTTCCTGTGGTAGCAATTCTACAGGAAGAGAGAGACTGCAGATTCTTTCAAACAACATTTTTATAAGAGTTGCATTAAATAAAGCAATTAACCATCTCCAAGAAGGGTTCAGAGTTGAAAGATTAACAAACATAGTCGGGTCTCTGCTTTTATAGAAGAATACATCCTTCTTGCATACATGGCAGTCAGCAGACAGAGTGTATAAGGTCATTAGTCGTCTGTGCAGATTTAAGATCGCACGAGGTTGATAGTCCGAGGACTCAACCGTCTAACTGCATTTACAACAACAACAAAAAAATGAAATAAAATAACATTTTATTGGTCACATACATGTGTTTAACAGATGTTATTGCGAGTTCAGCGAAATGCTTGTGCTTCTAGTTCCGACAGTGCAGTAAAATGTAACAGTTATCTACTGCTACTAATATCTATCTACTACTACCCACTGAAGACTATTATTCTACAACAAAAAAAAAAAATTCTGAAAGCATTCTGTTCATCAGCAAGCTGACCAGACTGTTCTAGATAGTAGATAGTAGACTGTTCTAGATAGTAGACTGTTCTAGATAGTAGACTGTTCTAGATAGTAGATAGTAGACTGTTCTAGATAGTAGACTGTTCTAGATAGTAGATAGTAGACTGTTCTAGATAGATGACTGTTCTAGATAGTAGATAGCAGACTGTTCTAGACAGTAGATAGTAGACTGTTCTAGATAGTGGATAGTGGACTGTTCTAGATAGTGGACAGTGGACTGTTCTAGATAGTAGATAGCAGACTGTTCTAGACAGTAGATAGTAGACTGTTCTAGATAGTGGATAGTGGACTGTTCTAGATAGTGGACAGTGGACTGTTCTAGATAGTGGATAGTGGACTGTTCTAGATAGTGGATAGTGGACTGTTCTAGATAGTAGATAGTAGACTGTTCTAGATAGTGGAAAGTGGACTGTTCTAGATAGTGGACAGTGGACTGTTCTAGATAGTGGATAGTGGGACTGTTCTAGATAGTGGATAGTGGACTGTTCTAGATAGTGGATAGTGGACTGTTCTAGATAGTAGATAGTAGACTGTTCTAGATAGTAGATAGTAGACTGTTCTAGATAGTAGATAGTAGACTGTTCTAGAGAGTAGACTGTTCTAGATAGTAGGTAGTAGACTGTTCTAGATAGTAGGTAGTAGACTGTTCTAGATAGTAGACTGTTCTAGATAGTAGATAGTAGACTGTTCTAGATAGTAGGTAGTGATAGTAAAATATATTTTAACAAATGAGAAGAGAATCATACCTAAAGTAAAGAGTGAGTTGCATTGTGAAAAGCATTTACATTTATATGAACATGTATTGCAATGTGAAACATGTATTTCTAGATGAAACACCGATTTAAGTTTGCTGAATAAGTGACTGTATGATTTTGTGTCTTGTAATAATTTTAAAAAATGTGCTCAGAGTTTTGAAACAACTGTCTTTTTGATGAAATGTTTAGAGTTTTGGACAAAGTGTTGCTAAAATGGGCAACATACTGAACACCCCCTCCCTCCCTCCCTCCCCCTCTCCCTCCCTCCCCCTCTCCCTCCCTCCCTCCCTCCCTCCCTCCCTTCCTTCCTTCCCTCCCTCCCTCCCTCCCTCCCTCCCTCCCTCCCTCCCTCCCTCCCTCCCTCCCTCCCTCCCTCCCTCCCTCCCTCCCTCCCTCCCTCCCCTTCCCTTCCCTCCCTCCCTCCCTCCCTCCCTCCCTCCTTCCCTCCCTCCCTCCCTCCCTCCCTCCCTCCCTCCCTCCCTTCCTTCCCTCCCTCCCTCCCTCCCTCCCTCCCTCCCTCCCTCCCTCCCTCCCTCCCTCCCTCCCTCCCTCCCTCCCTCCCTCCCTCTCATTCCCTCCCTCCCTCCCTCCCTCCCTCCCTCCCTCCCTCCCTCCCTTCCTTCCTTCCTTCCTTCCTTCCTTCCTTCCTTCCTTCCTTCCTTCCTTCCTTCCTTCCTCCCTCCCTCCCTCCCTCCCTCCCTCCCTCCCTCCCTCCCTTCCCTCCCTCCCTCCCTCCCTCCCTCCCTCCCTCCCTCCCTCCCTCCCTCCCTTCCTTCCCTCCCTCCCTCCCTCCCTCCCTCCCTCCCTCTCATTCCCTCCCTCCCTCCCTCCCTCCCTCCCTCCCCCAGAGCTGGTTAAAGAGGTGAGTATTTATGACGTCCTGTGGGAGACCAGTGAGAGAGTAGCAGATGAGATCCTCTACTCAGCCTTCCTCAGAGGGATGTATTCCAGACGTCTGCCTGCCCGCTGCTATGCTGACTTCTGCCACCAGGAGGTGCTATACCTGGACAGAGTCATCCCCATGCTGCGGGTAAAAAGAAAATACATGAAATTAAACCAATACCACAAAGATTTACTTACCATGACTGTGATACGTGGTTGTCGTCCCTAGTTATCTTAAGATAAGTTGCTCTGTATAACAGTGTAAATGTGTGTATGAGCCAGGTGCTGATCAGAACAGTCCAGGGTCCTCCAGACATCATGATGTTTCTCCAGAGAACACATCAACGCTACCAGGAGTCTCTGAAGGAGGCCCAGAACCAAACTCCACCACACCTGGTAAGAAGCTCTTATAACAATCACCTTTTAAATGTATACTTTAATATACAATTTATTAGGAAAAACAACTAGAACGTAGTAGGTGATTTATCAATTCAGTAAACCTTCCATAAAGGTGTTCAATGACCTCTATTTGACCTTTTTTTTGTTTTGGTTAAATTCAAGTTCAATTTCGGTTTCCCGGGTTACCCAGGTTACCCAGGTTACCCAAGTTTTGGTGTATTTAGACACGCCCCCAAAACAGAAATCTCTTCTTTCTTTTCTGACTTCCTTTAGTTCGTTCACTTCATAGTATTTTAGTATTACAATAATATTCCCTTTAGCTCAGAGTGACTTAGTAAGTACATGTAATTTTCAGACTTCTTTTCACACTATTTCCCTGGGGGAATCGAACCCACAAGCCTGGCGGGTTTTTAGATAATTATATATATTTTGACCGTGTAGCTCAGTTGATAGAGTGTGGCGCTTGCAACGCCAGGGTTGTGGGTTCGATTCCCACAGGGGGACCAGTCTGAAAACGTATGCGATTAAGTGACTCTAGATAAGAGCGCCTGAAAAAATATATAACGTTCTTCTTCTATATGATTGAGAAAAATGTGTTGGTAGGACAAGCCTATGTCTGTTTCTGCTGTTGGGAAGAGAATAGTTATGGATAAAAATCTGCCGGAAGGACAATTATGTCAGTGTTTAATACAAATGTGATGTGACTGAAAAGGGTATTTAGTTGCCTAAAAGGCGCCAACCTTTTTTCGGCATTTTGACAATTCGTCTAATTCATTATTCGAATGACAATTTTTTTTGACTTAATTATATTTTAGGAAAAGTTACTAAATGACTCTTCTTGGTTTAACGCCAAGATGGCGCCGACGGAGAAGGGTGACATCTTACAAGCTGCAACCCAACTTTACCCTGCCTTAATGAACATACTGTATCAACCTCAAATACATGATTATTATCTATCCTTATGCCTAGTCACTTTACCCTGCCTTCATGAACATACTGTATCAACCTCAAATGCCTGGTACCTCTGAACATTGATCTGGTACTGTTACTCCCTGTATATAGCTCCACATTGATCTGTTACTGTTACTCCCTGTATATAGCTCCACATTGATCTGTTACTGTTACTCCCTGTATATAGCTCCACATTGATCTGTTACTGTTACTCCCTGTATATAGCTCCACATTGATCTGGTACTGGTACTTTCTGTATATAGCTCCACATTGATCTGGTACTGGTACTCCCTGTATATAGCTCCACATTGATCTGGTACTGATACTCCCGGTATATTAGATCCACATTGATCTGTTACTGTTACTCCCTGTATATAGCTCCACATTGATCTGGTACTCCCTGTATATAGCTCCACATTGATCTGGTACTGGTATTCCCTGTATATAGCTCCACATTGATCTGGTACTGGTACTCCCTGTATATAGCTCCACATTGATCTGGTACTGGTACTCCCTGTATATAGCTCCAAATTGATCTGGTACTGATACTCCCGGTATATTAGATCCACATTGATCTGTTACTGTTACTCCCTGTATATAGCTCCACATTGATCTGTTACTGTTACTCCCTGTATATAGCTCCACATTGATCTGTTACTGTTACTCCCTGTATATAGCTCCACATTGATCTGGTACTCCCTGTATATAGCTCCACATTGATCTGGTACTGGTATTCCCTGTATATAGCTCCACATTGATCTGGTACTGGTACTCCCTGTATATAGCTCCAAATTGATCTGGTACTTGTACTCCCTGTATATTAGATCCACATTGATCTGGTACTGGTACTCCCTGTATATAGCTCCACATTGATCTGGTACTCCCTGTACATAGCTCTACATTGATCTGGTACTGTTACTCCCTGTATGTAGCTCCACATTGATCTGGTACTGGTACTCCCTGTATATAGCTCCACATTGATCTGGTACTGTTACTCCCTGTATATAGCTCCAAATTGATCTGGTACTGGTACTCCCTGTATATAGCTCCACATTGATCTGGTACTGGTACTCCCTGTATATAGCTCCACATTGATCTGGTACTGTTACTCCCTGTATATAGCTCCACATTGATCTGTTACTGGTACTCCCTGTACATAGCTCCACATTGATTAGGTACTCCCTGTATATTAGCTCCACATTGATCTGGTACTGTTACTCCCTGTATATTAGCTCCACATTGATCTGGTACTGGTACTCCCTGTATATTAGCTCCACATTGATCTGGTACTGTTACTCCCTGTATATTAGCTCCACATTGGTCTGGTACTGTTACTCCCTGTATATTAGCTCCACATTGATCGGGTACTGGTACTCCCTGTATATAGCTCCACATTGATCTGGTACTGGTACTCCCTGTATATAGCTCCACATTGTTCTGGTACTGGTACTCCCTGTATATAGCTCCACATTGATCGGGTACTGGTACTCCCTGTATATAGCTCCACATTGATCTGGTACTGTGTCGTGGAAATTTCCTTAATTACCAAATGACGAGAGAGCAAACCACACACCAGTCAGAGTTATGCTTAATATTCACCTTGAATAATAATTAAGCTTTTGCAATAGCATTTTGACTTTCAACAGTTCAGTATCTCTAATGAAAAGTTGAGAGTCCCAACATAATGGCAATTGGGATCCTTTATAGCAAAGATCCACCCCCCCTAGACGACATGACAAACCACAGGTCTTAGGAACTTACACAAAGAAAATACTCTACTTCAGAGAGGAGTATCCCCTAGCCAGACAGAGTTGGCTATAAATTATCGTTCAGTTTGGTCTCCTAAACAAAGCTCTTATTTTGTCCTTGGTACAAAATGGTACCAAGACATTACCCCCACCCTATGATATATATCAAATTGTCATTTAGATACAACCAATTCTAAATACAACCAATCCTGGACAAACTCACGGAGAGGAGAGTGAGGCTATAGGTTAAGATAGGAGCAACAAAAGAGGGAGCATAGAATGATTCCAGACACTGCCATCCTCCTCTCCCCGATGGGAAAAGTAGGGAGTGACTGGCACACAGACACAGTGGAGCAAAAGATATGTTTACACATGATGACACCTTGACCTCTCCCCTCTCTGCGGCCCAAGCAACTTAGTCCTGACATAGAACAGATACTGCAAACCCGCCACAGTATTATACAAAAATAACATTCTGATGAGAAGTAACTTACAAACATATGATGAATATAAAACATCTTACCTATGTTACCACCTAATTCTGATTATTCCCCAACAACTGTTACTCCCGGTATATAGCTCCACATTGATCTGGTACTGTTACTCCCTGTATATAGCTCCACATTGATCTGGTACTGGTACTCCCGGTATATAGCTCCACATTGATCTGGTACTTGTACTCCCTGTATATAGCTCCACATTGATCTGGTACTGGTACTCCCTGTATATAGCTCCACATTGATCTGGTACTGGTACTCCCTGTATATAGCTCCACATTGATCTGGTACTGGTACTCCCTGTATATTAGCTCCACATTGATTAGGTACTCCCTGTATATAGCTCCACATTGATCTGGTACTGGTACTTCCTGTATATAGCTCCACATTGATCTGGTACTGGTACTTCCTGTATATAGCTCCACATTGATCTGGTACTCCCTGTACATAGCTCCACATTGATCTGGTACTGGTACTCCCTGTACATAGCTCCACATTGATCTGGTACTGTTACTCCCTGTACATAGCTCCACATTGATCTGGTACTGTGTCGTGGAAATTTCCTTAATTACCAAATGATGAGAGAGCAAACCACACACCAGTCAGAGTTATTCTTAATCTTCACCTTGAATAATAATTAAACTTTTGCAATAGCATTTTGACTTTCAACAGTTCAGTATCTCTAATGAAAAGTTGAGAGTCCCAACATAATGGCAATTGGGATCCTTTATAGCAAAGATCCAAGCCCCCCCCTAGACGACATGACAAACCACAGGTCTTAGGGACTTACACAAAGATCCACCCCCCCCCCCCCCCCCCTAGACGACATGACAAACCACAGGTCTTAGGAACTTACACAAAGACCCCCCCCCCCCCCTAGACGACATGACAAACCACAGGTCTTAGGAACTTACACAAAGAAAATACTTTACTTCAGAGAGGAGTATCCACTAGCCAGACAGAGTTGGCTATAAATTATCGTTCAGTTTGGTCTCCTAAACAAAGCTCTTATGTCGTCCTTGGTACAAAATGGTACCAAGACATTACCCCCACCCTATGATATATATCAAATTGTCAATTAGATACAACCAATTCTAAATACAACCAATCCTGGACAAACTCACGGAGAGGAGAGTGAGGCTATAGGTTAAGATAGGAGCAACAAAAGAGGGAGCATAGAATGATTCCAGACACTGCCATCCTCCTCTCCCCGATGGGAAAAGTAGGGAGTGACTGGCACACAGACACAGTGGAGCAAAAGATATGTTTACACATGATGACACCTTGACCTCTCCCCTCTCTGCGGCCCAAGCAACTTAGTCCTGACATAGAACAGATACTGCAACCCCGCCACAGTATTATACAAAAATAACATTCTGATGAGAAGTAACTTACAAACATATGATGAATATAAAACATCTTACCTATGTTACCACCTAATTCTGATTATTCCCCAACAACTGTTACTCCCGGTATATAGCTCCACATTGTTCTGGTACTTGTACTCCCTGTATATAGCTCCACATTGATCTGGTACTTGTACTCCCTGTATATAGCTCCACATTGATCTGGTACTCCCTGTACATAGCTCCACATTGATCTGGTACTGGTACTTCCTGTATATAGCTCCACATTGATCTGGTACTCCCTGTACCTAGCTCCACATTGATCTGGTACTGGTACTTCCTGTATATAGCTCCACATTGATCTGGTACTGGTACTTCCTGTATATAGCTCCACATTGATCTGGTACTGTTACTCCCTGTATATAGCTCCACATTGATCTGGTACTGGTACTCCCTGTATATTAGCTCCACGTTGATCTGGTACTGTTACTACCTGTATATTAGCTCCACATTGATCTGGTACTGGTACTCCATGTATGTAGCTTCACCTTGGTCTCCCTGTCTCTCTTCCTCCTCCTCTTCATCCTCCTCCTCATGCCTACAGAACCTGTCCTCAATCCAGCCCTCTGCAGCTGTGCGTCAGTACCTCCAGAGCTTCCATGACATTGTGAATGAGGAGCCCATCTACTGGCTGGTGTCTCTGCTGCCCAGAGCCCTGCTCAGACCTTACCTGGCACAGAACCTGCCCCTGGGAGAGAGGACCAGACCAGGCCCCAGCCCCTGCCTCTACCCCTGGCTAAGCCTCTTCCCCTGCCCCTGCTACCAGTGGGGGGGTGAGGACATGAAGCCAGACCAGAGGAACCAGAAGGACAAGACAGGGACATATTACAGGTATCTTGAGGTTTATAGTGTCTCAACTCCACATTGTTGTGTTTAATCTTGTCAAGTGTGGTGATATTGTGGAGTGACTCTTTTCTATCCTGTCTCTCTCTCCAGGCATCTACTGGAGAAGTACCAGGATGTGATAGACGTCTACAAGGCTGTCAACATCTTCAGAGTCCAGATGATCAACGAGAAGGCTCTCTTCACCTCCAGGTGCAGTTAGCCTAACTTACGAATGCTGTTAGCCAGGTCCTGCTATCTAAATCTACAGTTAGCCTGGTCCTGCTATCTAATTCTACAGTTAGCCTGGTCCTGCTATCTAACTCTACAGTTAGCCTGGTCCTGCTATCTAATTCTACAGTTAGCCTGGTCCTGCTATCTAATTCTACAGTTAGCCTGGTCCTGCTATCTAATTCTACAGTTAGCCTGGTCCTGCTATCTAAATCTACAGTTAGCCTGGTCCTGCTATCTAATTCTACAGTTAGCCTGGTCCTGCTATCTAATTCTACAGTTAGCCTGGTCCTGCTATCTAATTCTACAGTTAGCCTGGTCCTGCTATCTAAATCTACAGTTAGCCTGGTCCTGCTATCTAATTCTCCAGTTAGCCTGGTCCTGCTATCTAATTCCACAGTTAGCCTGGTCCTGCTATCTAATTCTACAGTTAGCCTGGTCCTGCTCTCTAATTCTACAGTTAGCCTGGTCCTGCTATCTAATTATACAGTTAGCCTGGTCCTGCTATCTAATTCCACAGTTAGCCTGGTCCTGCTATCTAATTATACAGTTAGCCTGGTCCTGCTCTCTACTTCTACAGTTAACCTGGTCCTGCTAACTAAGTGTACAGTTAGCCTGGTCCTGCTAACTAAGTCTACAGTTAGCCTGGTCATGCTAAACAAGTCTTGCCAGGTCTCCCTCGCAAAACAGGCTCTCAACCCTACGTATCTCCATAGCCTGGTGTCATGACGTTGCCCTCTTTGGGTACAGCAAGCCCCATCCCCCTTTCCCTGTCTTCTACACACAGGCTGCTGTGGTCAGAGAGAGTTCGTAAATTCTTGGAGGAGATTATTTCCTCATGGCCACAGTATAGAGACAGAGTCACTTTTCATAGAGAACAAAGGAATTTCTTCAACCTCACAGAAGTTGAGGTCCCAACAACATTTATGTTCTGAAGAAGGTATAAAAGATCGGTGAAGAATCCAGCTACGAACTGGTCCGTTTGGTACAATTTGGTGAAACTCATGGGAGCCAATACGACCACATTACCATAATGCTGTTTATATTATAGCCTCAGATATGAGGTTTACATCTAATTGTTGTATAAGATGAATGAGTGAGGATGATACTGTTTGAAATTAGTGTAATGTGATTTTGGACAGTTTAATGAAGGAAACTCCAATTCTCTTTGGAGTTTAACTACATCAGAGGACCGTCCATGAGGCCAGTAGGGTCGGGCATCCTGGGACAGGCCCTTTTCTGCAACTCCCGAATAAAACCCCCACTTTGAGAATTTCTCAACAGACCATGTTTCTCTCAATCACGACAGGACAAAGGTTGCAGACCAGCTTACCTCGATAACGAGAGGGCCAAGGTTTGAGTAGATGGCTGAATCTTTTAACCATACCACGTGGTTAAACTCTTAGACTATCGATACTGACAGAATAAGAACAAGTCTTTGATATGAATTACTAGTCTGCAGCTAGGAATTCGGTATCACTGAACGCGATGAACGACAACCGCCAAAACATCTATTCTATAACCACATGAATGAATGTCACTCTGAACTATCCATTCTAAATACGAGACAGAGAGCGAGAGAGGACAGACACTCTCCAACAGAAACAAACTTTTCAACAGAGACCCCGACGACACACTGAGCGTAAATATACATATTTATTGCAATGGTTAACGAATGAGTGAGCGTTCATGTGCAAACGATTAGCATTTCAATTGTTATAATTATCAACTGTGTGTTGTCTTATCTCAGTCGACCACCACTTCCCTTTTGTGCACCAAGCCGCGATGCCGGTTTATCCCACTAGGGAAACTCCGTTATCATTTCCTTGTAACTATCTACTGTTTGTTTATGCTTCCTAGTTAATTACAGTAAGATGATTAATCAGTTTAATCGCGTAATAATAATTACAGAGAGTCATTTGATAAAGATGAATCTTCAGTTTAATGATAGTAAACACACAACACTGGGTACCAGTCTATTTTGTGGTAACAAAATGGTAACATTCTACTCCTTGTGGAGTACAAGAAGTGTAATCCCAACTAGCTAATTTGATTTGCTGAACGTTGTGGGAACATACATGTTTGGTTTACCATTGGTTCTGGGGAGGAAACCATAACTTTACTGACTGGTAAAATGGAGCGTTTTTTAAACTTTCTAAAAATGGAAATGAAAACTTAGCCTGTTCTGGGAACGTTAAGTTTTAGGTTGCAGGGAGGTTCTGAGAACGTCTAACTATGGTTCCAGGGAGGTTCTGAGAACGTCTAACTATGGTTCCAGGGAGGTTCTGAGAACGTTTTACTATGGTTCCAGAGAGGTTCTGAGAACGTTTTACTACGGTTCCAGGGACGTTCTAAGAACGTCTAACTATGGTTCCAGGGAGGTTCTGAGAACGTCTAACTATGGTTCCAGGGAGGTTCTGAGAACGTCTAACTATGGTTCCAGGGAGGTTCTGAGAACGTCTTACTATGGTTCCAGGGAGGTTCTGAGAACGTCTAACTATGGTTCCAGGGAGGTTCTGAGAACGTTTTACTACGGTTCCAGGGACGTTCTAAGAACGTCTAACTATGGTTCCAGGGAGGTTCTGAGAACGTCTAACTATGGTTCCAGGGAGGTTCTGAGAACGTCTAACTATGGTTCCAGGGAGGTTCTGAGAACGTCTAACTATGGTTCCAGGGAGGTTCTGAGAACGTCTAACTATGGTTCCAGGGAGGTTCTGAGAACGTCTTACTATGGTTCCAGGGAGGTTCTGAGAACGTCTAACTATGGTTCCAGGGAGGTTCTGAGAACGTCTTACTATGGTTCCAGGGAGGTTCTGAGAACGTCTTACTATGGTTCCGGGGAGGTTCTGAGAACGTCTAACTATGGTTCCAGGGAGGTTCTGAGAACGTCTTGCTATGGTTCCGGGGAGGTTCTGAGAACGTCTAACTATGGTTCCAGGGAGGTTCTGAGAACGTCTAGCTATGGTTCCAGGGAGGTTCTGAGAACGTCTAACTATGGTTCCAGGGAGGTTCTGAGAACGTTTTACTATGGTTCCAGGGAGGTTCTGAGAACGTTTTACAACGGTTCCAGGGACGTTCTAAGAACGTCTAACTATGGTTCCAGGGAGGTTCTGAGAACGTCTAACTATGGTTCCAGGGAGGTTCTGAGAACGTCTAACTATGGTTCCAGGGAGGTTCTGAGGTTCTGAGAACGTCTTACCATGGTTCCCTGAACATTTTCCTGGGAGGTTTTATTAACACTCAGAGAACAGAATGTATAGGTTATTTTGAGTTTATCGTGTATCACATTAACCAGGTGATGTCTGTATTAATGTTAAACGTCTCTGTGATGTTCATCTCTGTATTAATGTTAAACGTCTCTGTGATGTTCATCTCTGTATTAATGTCTCTGTGATGTTCATCTCTGTATTAATGTTTAATGTCTCTGTGATGTTCATCTCTGTGTTCATGTTTAATATCTCTGTGATGTTCATCTCTGTGTTACTAGTTGACAGAGTAATATAACTGAGGTCATATATAATGTTGTCTCTGTGATGTTCATCTCTGTGTTACTAGTTGACAGAGTAATATAACTGAGGTAATATATAATGTTGTCTCTGTGATGTTCATCTCTGTGTTAATGTCTCTGTGATGTTCATCTCTGTATCACTAGTTGACAGAGTAATATAACTGAGTTCATATATAATGTTGTCTCTGTGATGTTCATCTCTGTGTTACTAGTTGACAGAGTAATATAACTGAGGTCATATATAATGTTGTCTCTGTGATGTTCATCTCTGTATTACTAGTTGACAGAGTAATATAACTGAGGTCATATATAATGTTGTCTCTGTGATGTTCATCTCTGTATTACTAGTTGACAGAGTAATATAACTGAGGTCATATATAATGTTGTCTCTGTGATGTTCATCTCTGTATTAATGTCTCTGTGATGTTCATCTCTGTATTACTAGTTGACAGAGTATTATAACTGAGGTCATATATAATGTTGTCTCCGGCTGGAGAGTCCCAATACTTTAATTATCAAATCAATAAATCAATGAATATCTGATGTAATCTAATCCGTCTGTGTAATATTATCCTAGCTGGTTTCCCACTGGTGACGAGGAGGAAGAGGAGGACCAACCCATCCTGTTGTCTGTGGAGTCTGGTCCTGACGTTAGGGTGAGTGATGTATTTATTTATGACATGTTTATCTTGTTTTGAAATCAGTCGGGGATTGTGAACAGTTTTTATATTTTATTTCACCTTTATTTAACCAGGTAGGCCAGTTGAGAACACCTTTATTTAACCAGGTAGGCAAGTTGAGAACACCTTTATTTAACCAGGTAGGCCAGTTGAGAACACCTTTATTTAACCAGGTAGGCCAGTTGAGAACACCTTTATTTAACCAGGTAGGCCAGTTGAGAACATGTTCTCATTTACAACTGCGACCTGGCCAAGATAAAGCAAAGCAGTGCGACACAAACAACAACACAGAGTTACACATGGAGTAAACAAGCATACAGTCAATAATACAGTACAAAAAGTATATTTACAGTGAGTGCAAATGAGGTGAGACAAGGGCAATAAATAGGCCATGGTGGCAAATTAATTACAATATAGCAATTAAACACTAGAGTGGTAGATGTGCAAAAGATGAATGTGCAAGTTGAGATACTGGGGTGCAAAGGAGCAAGATAAATAAATAAATAAATAAATAAATACAGTATGGGGATGAGGTAGTTGGATGGGCTATTTACAGATGGGCTATTTACAGATGGGCTATTTACAGATGGGCTATGTACAGGTGCAATGATCTGTGATGATTGATAATGTGGCTGTTCCCCCCCCCCCCCCCCCCCTTCCAAAACAGTTGTTCTTTGCAAACACACAATTTAGGCCAGCCCACTCTGCTTAAAGATGGACCGGTCCATCTGGCCCCAAAATGTCCTATGGCCAGTCTGTTTCTGGATCATAGTGACTCTATTGGGACAGCTACAGTTCCTTGCGAAAGTATTCGGCCCCCTTGAACTTTGCGACCTTTTGCCACATTTCAGGCTTCAAACATAAAGATATAAAACTGTATTTTTTTGTGAAGAATCAACAACAAGTGGGACACAATCATGAAGTGGAACGACGTTTATTGGATATTTCAAACTTTTTTAACAAATCAAAAACTGAAAAATTGGGCGTGCAAAATTATTAGGATTGATTATAAAAAAATGACCGCTCTTTCCTGTGTATTTCTGAACATTACGCGACAAACAAACAGAGGAATTTTGGATCTAATAATAATCTTTATGGAACAAAAGGAACATTTGTTGTGTAACTGGGAGTCTCGTGAGAGAAAACATCCGAAGATCATCAAAGGTAAACTATTCAATGATTGCTTTTCTGGTTGTTGTGACCGAGCTACCTGATGCTAAGTGTACTTAATGTTTATCGTGCGATCGATAAACTTACACAAACGCTTGGATTGCTTTCGCTATAAAGCAAATTTTCAAAATCTGACATGAATATAAATATTTATAGTAATATTTATTGTATGTAGCGCTATGCTATTCAGCGGTTGTTGATGACACTTATCCCGAAATCAGGATTGCTGTGTTGCTTGATATGTTTGGAAGAAGTTTTATTGGTAATTTACGGGATTCATTTGTATGCATTTTGAACCGGTGGATTACTGAGTCTAGCGCGCCAATGAAACTGTCTTTTTTGGGATATAAAGAAAGACTTTATCGAACAAAAGGACCATTTGTTATGTAGCTGGGACCCTTGTGATTTAAACCAGATGAAGATCTTCAAGGTAAGTGACGCCTCTGCAGGGATGGAAAATGTATGTAATGCTTTGTGTGCTGGGCGTTGTCCTCAGATAATCACATGGTGTGCTTTCGCCGTAAAGCCTTTTTGAAATTGAACAATGCGGCTGAATTAACAAGAAGTTAAGCTTTTAAATTATGTATGACACTTGCATTTTCATGAATGTTTAATATTACGATTTCTGTAATTTGAATTTCGCCCTCTGCAATTTCACCGGATGTTGTCGAGGTGAGACGCTCGCGTCCCAGTGATCCGTAAGAAGTTAATGGACCCCAGGAGGAGTAGCTGCTGCATGTTCAGTAGGTAATGGACCCCAGGAAGAGTAGCTGCTGCATGTTCAGTAGTTAATGGACCCCAGGAAGAGTAGCTTCTGCATATTCAGTAGGTAATGGACCCCAGGAAGAGTAGCTGCTGCATGTTCAGTAGGTAATGGACCCCAGGAAGAGTAGCTGCTGCATGTTCAGTAGGTAATGGACCCCAGGAAGAGTAGCTTCTGCCTGTTCAGTAGGTAATGGACCCCAGGAAGAGTAGCTTCTGCCTGTTCAGTAGGTAATGGACCCCAGGAAGAGTATTTGCTGCATATTCAGTAGTTAATGGACCCTTGGAAGAGTGGCTGCTGCATGTTCAGTAGGTAATGGACCCCAGGAAGAGTAGCTGCTGCATATTCAGTAGGTAATGGACCCCAGGAAGAGTAGCTGCTGCATATTCAGTAGGTAATGGACCCCAGGAAGAGTGGCTGCTGCATGTTCAGTAGGTAATGGACCCCAGGAAGAGTAGCTGCTGCATATTCAGTAGGTAATGGACCCCAGGAAGAGTAGCTGCTGCATATTCAGTAGTTAATGGACCCTTGGAAGAGTTGCTGCTGCATGTTCAGTAGGTAATGGACCCCAGGAAGAGTAGCTGCTGCATATTCAGTAGTTATTGGACCCAAGGAAGAGTAGCTGCTGCATATTCAGTAGTTAATGGACCCCAGGAAGAGTAGCTGCTGCATATTCAGTAGTTAATGGACCCTTGGAAGAGTTGCTGCTGCATTTTCAGTCGTTAATGTTTCAGTGCACGGTCTAGTTTCCCGAATTTCCGCCTGTCTGACGTTCCCAAAGTAAACTGCCTGTTACTCAGGCCCAGAAGCTAGGATAAGCATATAATTGGTATAATTGGATAGAAAACACTCTTGACGTTTCTAGAACTGTTTGAATAATGTCTGTGTGTATAACACAACTGATATGTCAGGGAGAAAAGGGGAAATCCATTCTGAATTCTTTTTTTGAGCTCCCAGCCACTTCAAATGTGAAGCTATGGAAAACTATGACGTCAGCCTCCCAGTTCCTATGGCTTCCACTAGATGTCAACAGTCTTTATACATAGATTCCGGCTTGTTTTCTGAAAAACCAACGAGGAATAGTAGTTTATCCAAGGGGAGCACTAAGGCAAAAATAGTCTATGCGCGCGTGAATGAGGGCGAGCTATTCGTTATTTTCCTTCCCTATTGAACATAGTAGTCTCCGTATAAAAGGATCATTTATTTAAATATTATACTACCTGAGGATGAATTAGAAATGTCGTTTGACTTGTTTGGACGAACTTTACCGGGACCTTTGGGGACTTATTTTTATGCAACTGGTGGATTATTGAACTCAATGATGCCTACTAAACATACTTTTTGGGGATGCAAAGAAGGACTTTATCGAACAAAACGACCATTCATTGTGTAGCTGGGACCCTTGGGATTGCAAACAGAAGAAGATCTTCAAAGGTAAGTGATATATTTTAGCGCCATTTATGATTTTGTGATGCCTGTGCTGGTTTGAAAACATATGTTGTTGTGGGGCGTTGTCCTCAGATAATCAAATGCTATGCTTTTGCCGAAAGCCTATTGTAAATCGAGCAACGTGGTTCGATTACCAAGATTCTAAGCTAAAGAATCAAGTATGACACTTGTATTTTCATAAATGTTTAATATTACGATTTTGTATTTTGAATTTGGCGCGCTCCGATTTCACTGGAAAGCTAGCGGGATCTGTGCGCAAAGAGGTTTTAATGGGGATCCTAACAAACTAAATAATCCTATCAACATTTACTATTTTTTTATTTATTACACTGAATCAGTTTATGGGTCTATCCTGTACATGGCAAATCCTCTCCGTATTAACAAAACATTACTTTTTACAGTCAAAAGGACTGATTTAAATACATGTAAAGGATAATGGATAATGGTAAAATCATTATCCATTAATAATGGATTGGGCAGATGTGACACCAGCATCTTTCTCCTGAATCCTACTCACGATGGTTGCAGAAGCTGGGGTCCTTGGGATATGTTGCCTCCTGGATTTGAGGTCTTACCAATGCCTTTCCCAGCTCTTCGAGAAAGAGCCGTCTCCTCTGGAGCTTCCCTCTGTTCCAATCTGGGTTCAACGCCATCCAGGTGACAAACATTCCTACCATCGTCAGCTTCCTCTTGAGGAGCTCCTGTCCCAGGTTTGCGAATAAAGAAGTTATTGCATGTGATGTTGTGGCCACTGTGTCCCTATGTCACGTCCAGGAGAACCTTCATCCCTTGGTTCTTCTCAGAGGCTCCTCCATCTGGCTTCCCCGTATACACTTATGAGTTCCACACATATGATGAAGCAGCATCACAGGCAGCCCAGATCTTGATTCCATATTTTGCGGATTTAGACGGTATGTAATGCCTGAAGGGGCAGCGGCCTCTAAATGGCATAAGCTGCTCATCACTAGTAACGTTGGGCCCAGGGTTGTAAAACAGGTGAAGGCGGTCCACCCACTTGTCCCACACTGACCTGATTGCAGATAGCTTGTCTCTCTGCAGCCGAGCTGGTCTGGTGTCCCGGTTATTGAAGCGGATAATCCTGGAAATAATGTGGAACTTTTCCAGAGACATTGTTGGACGGAAAAATTCTCTGTCAGTTTCTGCATCCAACAGGGATTCTGTGATCCCCCATTGGACCTGAACCAGCAAGGAAAAGACCCCCAAAGTATGCATTTAAATGAGTTTGGTCCATCTCTTTCCATCTCTCTCCAAAAACATCGCCTTCCCTCCATATTCGTGCAGTCCAGAATGATTTTCTGGATGGTGTCTGGGATGAACAGTTCAAAAGAAGACTGTATGTCCTGTACATGAGTAACCTCCATCCACATCGGCCCTGGTTGCATCCTTATCACATTGGCAACCATGTTGGGTGGCTCATGCCTTGGCCAAGAACACCATTTAATTTCACAATTTGTTGACATTCATATTTCTCCTACGACCGGTTGCTGTTGAGCTGATTGCTGACCGACTGGTCCTTGGGCTGGCTGCTGACGGGCTGGCTGCTGACGGACTGGTCCTGGGGCTGGCTGCTGAAGGGCTGGTCCTGGGGCTGGCTGCTGACGGACTGGTCCTGGGGCTGGGTGCTGACGGGCTGGCTGCTGACGGACTGGTCCTGGGGCTGGCTGCTGAAGGGCTGGTCCTGGGGCTGGTTGCTGACGGGCTAGTTCTGGGGCTGGCTGCTGACGGGCTGGTTGCTGACAGGCTGGTTGCTGATGGGCTGGTCCTGAGGCTGGCTGCTGAAGGGCTGGTCCTGGGGCTGGCTGCTGAAGGGCTGGTCCTGGGGCTGGCTGCTGACCGACTGGTCCTGGGGCTGGCTGCTGACCGACTGGTCATGGGGCTGGCTGCTGACGGGCTGGCTGCTGACGGGCTGGCTGCTGATGGGCTGGTCCTGGGGCTGGCTGCTGACAGGCTGGTCCTGGGGCTGGGGCTGGTTGCTGACGAGCTGGCTGCTGACGGGCTGGTCCTGAGGCTTTCTGCTGCCGGGTTGGTCCTGAGGCTTTCTGCTGACGGGCTGGTCCTGGGGCTAGCTGAAGGTCAATCTCATCCTCTTCTTACAACTCACTGTCAGACTCCGAATTGACAGAGACATGATCATCATATTCTTAATATTCTTAATCTTGCAAAGTGGAAGACGCTCCTTCCACACTAGCATCTCTATCTGCAAAGATGATTTCTAAGGCCCTCTGAGCAGAGATTATTTCTGACATACTGATTGATTGTGGAAAGGAGCCACACATGCAAAGCTATTGATTTGTTGTGTTCCTCCTCCAATTTGCACCGGGCTGGGGTAGAGTGTTTTACAATGTATTGGAATAATGTATTGAAGTAATGTATTGTAATAACATCGAATAGGTTCCTGCAAGACATTGTGTAGTTTCTCACACTACAACAGGTAAAGAGTGTGAGAAAAACGGTAGACCAGCAGACAAGGCAGGGAGACAAACAGACAAGGCAGGGAGACAAACAGACAAGGCAGGGAGACAAACAGACAAGGCAGGGAAACAAACAGACAAGGCAGGGAGACATACAGACAAGGCAGGGAAACAAACAGACAAGGCAGGGAAACAAACAGGTTATTGGTGCTTTGTTGAAACAGCAGGCCCAGGGAAGAGGAAGACAGAGTGTCGGCACACTGCATACATTTGTTTCATTTTAACTTGTTTTCACCTACACACACACACACACACACACACACACACACACACACACACACACACACACACACACACACACACACACACACACACACACACACACTTTTATTACCCTCTGGTCCAGTGGACCCAAACACCACATATGGAATATCAGAATATCAGAATGTTTTATTTAAATTAAAATGTTTTATTTGTCACAGAAAATGACAAAAATATATATAATTGTGCAATCTTTCTTCTGGTAAAAATTGAAAATGGGTCAGACAGACCCGAACACCACACAAGGGTTACGCATCCTCATCACCATCTCTACACACCCTGCTTTCATGCTAACTTTTACTGTGGTTTCAACCACATGGAATGCAGCCCAGCAGATGCTGTTAAAGGAGATCTACCTCTACAGTGTTATTGTCAGAACATTAAAGTCTCTCCCTACTATTATAATTGAGATAGAAAGAACTGGGGGGGTTCAACTTGTCAAGAAGATACATGCCTGTGGGCAACACCCAATCATGCAATGCCATGCAAATATAACACTGGCTTACAAACTTCTACATGTCAACTTCAACCTGAAGAGGACCCGAAATCTACCGGGTTAGTTGACAAAGTCCTGGTACTTTAAACACAGGTTCCTGTTATTCGTAATATCATGTTACAGCGATGACATTATATTACAGAGATGTTACTAGTGGGCACCAATATTGATCCTTCTGTAACAGTGGGGACCAGAATTACTGGATCCCTTGATGAAGATGAACTAAAAAGACTGTTTAAAATAAATAATACCAATACTGCTCTATATTCTCTATGTTCTCTATGTTCTCTATGTTCTCTATATTCTCTATGTTCTCTATATTCTCTACGTTCTCTATATTCTCTATATTCTCTATGTTCTCTATATTCTCTATGTTCTCTATATTCTCTATATTCTCTATATTCTCTATGTTCTCTATATTCTCTATATTCTCTATGTTATCTATGTTCTCTATATTCTCTATGTTCTCTATATTCTCTATATTCTCTACGTTCTCTATATTCTCTATATTCTCTATGTTCTCTATATTCTCTATATTCTCTATGTTCTCTACGTTCTCTATATTCTCTATGTTCTCTATGTTCTCCATATTCTCTATGTTCTCTATGTTCTCTATATTCTCAGCTCCAAGTGTATTTTTTATACATTTGCTTTGAGAAATATATTTTGTTCAACAAGAAATAAAGACCAATCGAATAAAGGTAGGGGTCATGATGATTGTTACCCCTTGATTTCAATAGTTTAGCACCCTCCCCTTGTGAGGATAACCCCACTGAGCCTTTTACTAAAATGATTGTTACCCCTTGTTTTCAATAGTCTAGCACCATCCCCTTGTGAGGATAACCCCACTGAGCCTTTTACTAAAATTATTGTTACCCCTTGTTTTCAATAGTCTAGCACCCTCCCCTTGTGAGGATAACCCCACTGAGCCTTTTACTAAAATGATTGTTACCCCTTGTTTTCAATAGTCTAGCACCCTCCCGTGTTATTGTCTTGCTTGAATATTCACTTGCGGCCAAGTTTCAGCCTCCTTTCAGAGGCAACCAGGTTTTGGTGTAAAACGTCTTGGTACTTTGGTAAAGATCATGGATGTCACGTTCTGACCTCTATTTCCTTTGTTTTGTATGTAGTTAGTATGGTCATGGCGTGAGTTGGGTGGGCAGTCTATGTTTGTTTTTCTATGATTTGGGTATTTCTATGTTTCGGCCTAGTATGGTTCTCAATCAGAGGCAGGTGTCATTAGTTGTCTCTGATTGAGAATCATACTTAGGTAGCCTGGGTTTCACTGTGTGTTTGTGGGTGATTGTTCCTGTCCCTGTGTTTGTTGTCACAGGATAGGCTGTATAGGTTTTTCACGTTCCGTTTGTTGTTTTGTAGATTTAAGTTATTTCATGTATCGTTCATTTTCCATTAAAGAAACATGAGTAACAACCACGCTGCTTTTTGGTCCGCTTCTCCTTCTACAGACGAACGTCGTTACAGAATCACCCAACACAACAGGACCAAGCGGCGTGGTAACGGGCAACAGCGGCACAAGGAGGAATGGACTTGGGACGATGTGTTGGACGGCAAGGGTTGCTACACATGGGAGGAGATCCTGGCGGGAAAGGATCACCTTCCATGGGAACAGGTGGAGGCAGCGAGGAGAGCAGAGGCAGCCAGAGAGAGGAGCCGGCGATATGAGGGAACACGGTTGGCAAGGAAGCCCGGGAGTCAGCCCCAAAAATGTATTGGGGGGGGGGGGCTCACAGGGAGTATGGCTACGCCAGGTAGGAGACCTGAGCCAACTTCCTGTGGTTACCGGGGGGCTAGAGAGACCGGGCAGGCACCGTGTTATGCTGTGGAGCGCACGGTGTCCCCAGTGCAGGTGCACAGCCCGGTGCGGTACATTCCAGCTCCGTGTATCGGCCGGGCTAGAGTGGGCATCGAGCCAAGTGCCATGAAGCCGGCTCTACGCATCTGGTCTCCAGTGCGTCTCCTTGGGCCGGCTTACATGGCACCAGCTTTGCGCACGGTGTCCCCGGTTCGCCTGCATAGCCCAGTGCGGGCTATTCCACCTCGCCGCACTGGCAGGGCGACCGGGACCATTCAACCGGGTAAGGTTGGGCAGGCTCGATGCTCAAGAGCTCCAGTGCGCCTGCACGGCCCGGTCTATCCGTCACCACCTCCACGCACCAGCCCTCCGGTGGCAGCTCCCCGCACCAGGCTGTCTCTCCGGCCCATCCTTACAGGGGCTCCCTCTCCAGCGCTGCCGGAGTCTCCCGCCACTCCGGCGCTTCCAGAGCCTTCCTCCTCTCCAGCGCCGCCAGTGCCGCCCGTCTGCCCAGCGCCGCCAGTGCCGCCCGTCTGCCCAGTGCCGCCCGTCTGCCCAGCGCCGCCAGTGCCGCCCGTCTGCCCAGTGCCGCCCGTCTGCCCAGCGCCGCCAGTGCCGCCCGTCTGCCCAGCGCCGCCAGTGCCGCCCGTCTGCCCAGCGCCGCTAGTGCCGCCCGTCTGAAAGGAGCCGCCAGTGCCGCCCGTCTGCCCAGCGCCGCCAGTGCCGCCCGTCTGCCCAGCGCCGCCAGTGCCGCCCGTCTGAAAGGAGCCGCCAGTGCCGCCCGTCTGCCAGAAGCCGCCAGTGCCGCCCGTCTGCCAGGAGCCGCCAGTGCCGCCCGTCTGCCAGGAGCCGCCAGTGCCGCCCGTCTGCCAGGAGCCGCCAGTGCCGCCCGTCTGCCAGGAGCCGCCAGTGCCGCCCGTCTGCCAGGAGCCGCCAGTGCCGCCCGTCTGCCAGGAGCCGCCAGTCAGCCAGGGGCCGCCAGTGCCGCCAGTCAGCCAGGGGCCGCCAGTGCCGCCAGTCAGCCAGGGGCCGCCAGTGCCGCCAGTCAGCCAGGGGCAGCCAGTGCCGCCAGTCAGCCAGGGGCTGCCAGTGCCGCCAGTCAGCCAGGGGCCGCCAGAGCCCCTCAGCCCAGAGGCGATTGTTCCTGTCCCTGTGTTTGTTGTCACAGGATAGGCTGTATAGGTTTTTCACGTTCCGTTTGTTGTTTTGTAGATTTAAGTTATTTCATGTATCGTTCATTTTCCATTAAAGAAACATGAGTAACAACCACGCTGCTTTTTGGTCCGCTTCTCCTTCTACAGACGAACGTCGTTACAATGGATCCGCTGACCTTTACAAGGTCACCAGGACCAGTGGAGGCAAAACAGGCCCATTAGATCAAAGATCCACCATCATATTTTACAGTCGTTACAGGTCTATTTGCTGCGTATGAATCCGTCTTTTGAGGCCAAACCCACCACTGGTGTGTGTTGCCAAAGAGCTCTATTTTCCTCTCATCTGTCCATTGAACCTGGTTCCAATCCAATGACGTTTATCAAACTCCTGGCCTTTACATGTGTTGGTTGATCTCAATAAAGGCTTTTTTCCCCACCTGGCAACCCTTCCAAATAACCTATTGGCACGGAGGTGGCGTCTAATTGGAGATTTGCTGATGAAAAAGCTGATGAACACACGCACATCCAGGTGCTTTCAGCAGGTGCTGGAGTTGTAGGTGAACTCATGGAAAACAGAAAGGAGAACGCAGCACACGGCTGCTCGTGCTCCCAGGTGATATTTATTTACAACGTTTCGACCCTGTAGGTCTTCATCAGGCATCCATATCCCAGGTGGGGGTGGAAGGTCCTATATATAGGAGCGGTACTCAGTGACATCACTTCCTGAAACAGGAGGTAAAAATGTATAACGTAGTTTCACGATATTAACATTCAACGTATCAAAATATATGATCGTACACGGAGAATGTGATCAATATCTATAGTAATATACACACACAATATTTGATCAGGATACAAAAACAGTATTTAGAGATATTGAAACTATAAGAACGGTTCTTTGTCTTTCCCCATGGTGATGGATCAGTGATGGATTTTCCACGTATGTTACCTCATTTTTATACCCCAGTGAAACAGGAAGCCATGAAAGGCCACAATACAGTTCCTTCAACTGAGATTAAGAGTTGAATGTTAATCCAGATAACATTTTGTTGGATTTAATTTACATGAATTGTTAGGAGTACCAATATTTTCGGATCTGACTGTAATTATTTAAGGTCCCAGCTAGCACATGTGGTTCCTTGTCAGTTGTGGGAACGTTTGTTTTTGGCTTTACATTTGTTGTGGGAACGAAGCCATACGTTTCCTGACTGGAAAAACAGAATGTTTTTAAACGTTCTGAGAACAGAAGTGAACACATCACCTGTTCTGGGAACGTTAATTTTTAGGATGCAGGGAGGTTCTGCAAACTTGATGATTGAGTTGGAGGCGTGCGTGGCCACGCAGTCGTGGGTGAACAGGGAGTACAGGAGAGGGCTCAGAACGCACCCTTGTGGGGCCCCAGTGTTGAGGATCAGCGGGGTGGAGATGTTGTTGCCTACCCTCACCACCTGGGGGCGGCCCGTCAGGAAGTCCAGTACCCAGTTGCACAGGGCGGGGTCGAGACCCAGGGTCTCGAGCTTGATGACGAGCTTGGAGGGTACTATGGTGTTGAATGCCGAGCTGTAGTCGATGAACAGCATTCTCACATAGGTATTCCTCTTGTCCAGATGGGTTAGGGCAGTGTGCAGTGTGGTTGAGATTGCATCGTCTGTGGACCTATTTGGGCGGTAAGCAAATTGGAGTGGGTCTAGGGTGTCAGGTAGGGTGGAGGTGATATGGTCCTTGACTAGTCTCTCAAAGCACTTCATGATGACGGAAGTGAGTGCTACGGGGCGGTAGTCGTTTAGCTCAGTTACCTTAGCTTTCTTGGGAACAGGAACAATGGTGGCCCTCTTGAAGCATGTGGGAACAGCAGACTGGTATAGGGATTGATTGAATATGTCCGTAAACACACCGGCCAGCTGGTCTGCGCATGCTCTGAGGGCGCGGCTGGGGATGCCGTCTAGGCCTGCAGCCTTGCGAGGGTTAACACGTTTAAATGTTTTACTCACCTCGGCTGCAGTGAAGGAGAGTCCGCATGTTTTCGTTGCAGGCCGTGTCAGTGGCACTGTATTGTCCTCAAGGCGGGCAAAAAAGTGATTTAGTCTGCCTGGGAGCAAGACATCCTGGTCCGTGACTGGGCTGGTTTTCTTCTTGTAGTCCGTGATTGACTGTAGACCCTGCCACATACCTCTTGTGTCTGAGCCGTTGAATTGAGATTCTACTTTGTCTCTATACTGACGCTTAGCTTGTTTGATAGCCTTGCGGAGGGAATAGCTGCACTGTTTGTATTCGGTCATGTTACCAGTCACCCTGATTAAAAGCAATGGTTTGCGCTTTCAGTTTCACGCGAATGCTGCCATCAATCCACGGTTTCTGGTTAGGGAATGTTTTAATCGTTGCTATGGGAACGACATATTCAACGCACGTTCTAATGAACTCGCACACCGAATCAGCGTATTCGTCAATGTTGTTGTTTGACGCAATAATACTTTTAAATTTGGCATATGACATGCATTTGGTTTATTGAAAGTTGTGGGAACATACATTTTTGGTTTACCATTGGTTCTTGGGAGGAAACCATAACTTTACTGACTGGTAAAATGGAGCATTTTTTAAACCTTCTGAAAATGGAAGTGAAAACTTAGCCTGTTCTGGGAACGTTAAGTTTTAGGTTGCAGGGAGGTTCTGAGAACGTTTTACCATGGTTTCAGGGAGGTTCTGAGAACGTTTTACTATGGTTCCAGGTAGGTTCTGAGCGTATTCGTCAATGTTGTTATCTGACGCAATACGAAACATATCCCAGTCCACGTGATGGAAGCAGTCTTGGAGTGTGGAATCAGCTTGGTCGGACCAGCGTTGGACAGACCTCAGCGTGGGAGCTTCTTGTTTTAGTTTCTGTCTGTAGGCAGGGATCAGCAAAATGGAGTCGTGGTCAGCTTTTCCGAAAGGAGGGCGGGGCAGGGCCTTATATGCGTCGCGGAAGTTAGAATAACAATGATCCAAGGTTTTTCCAGCCCTGGTTGCGCAATCGATATGCTGATACAATTTAGGGAGTCTTGTTTTCAGATTAGCCTTGTTAAAATCCCCAGCTACAATGAATGCAGCCTCAGGATGTATGGATTCCAGTTTGCAAAGAGTCAAATAAAGTTTGTTCAGAGCCATCGATGTGTCTGCTTGGGGGGGAATATATACGGCTGTGATTATAATCGAAGATAATTCTCTTGGTAGATAATGCGGTCGACATTTGATTGTGAGGAATTCTAAATCAGGTGAACAGAAGGATTTGAGTTCCTGTATGTTTCTGTGATCACACCACGTCTCGTTAGCCATAAGGCATACGCCCCCGCCCCTCTTCTTACCAGAAAGATGTTTGTTTCTGTCGGCGCGATGCGTGGAGAAACCCGCTGGCTGCACCGCCTCCGATAGCGTCTCTCCAGTGAGCCATGTTTCCGTGAAGCAAAGAACGTTACAGTCTCTGATGTCCCTCTGGAATGCTACCCTTGCTCGGATTTCATCAACCTTGTTGTCAAGAGACTGGACATTGGCGAGAAGAATGCTAGGGAGTGGTGCACGATGTGCCCGTCTCCGGAGTCTGACCAGAAGACCGCCTCGTTTCCCTCTTTTACGGAGTCGTTTTTTTGGGTCGCCGGCTGGGATCCATTCCGTTGTCCTGTTTGAAAGGCAGAACACAGGATCCGCATCGCGAAAATCATATTCTTGGTTGTACTGATGGTGAGTTGACGCTGATCTTATATTCAGTAGTTCTTCTCGACTGTATGTAATGAAACCTAAGATGACCTGGGGTACCAATGTAAGAAATAACACGTAAAAAAACAAAAAACTGCATAGTTTCCTAGGAACGCGAAGCGAGGCGGCCATCTCTGTCGGCGCCGGAAGTCAAGTTCCAGGGAGGATCTGAGAACTTCTAACTATGGTTCCAGGGAGGTTCTGAGAACGTCTAACTATGGTTCCAGGGAGGTTCTGAGAATGTCTTACTATGGTTCCAGGGAGGTTCTGAGAACGTCTTACTATGGTTCCAGGTAGGATCTGATAACTTCTAACTATGGTTCCAGGGAGGTTCTGAGAACTTCTAACTATGGTTCCAGGGAGGTTCTGAGAACGTCTAGCTATGGATGCAGGGAGGTTCTGAGAACGTCTAGCTATGGTTCCAGGGAGGTTCTGAGAACTTCTAACTATGGTTCCAGGGAGGTTCTGAGAACTTCTTACTATGGTTGCAGGGAGGTTCTGAGAACTTCTAACTATGGTTCCAGGGAGGTTCTGAGAACTTCTAACTATGGTTCCAGGGAGGTTCTGAGAACGTCTAACTATGGTTCCAGGGAGGTTCTGAGAATGTCTTACTATGGTTCCAGGGAGGTTCTGAGAACGTCTTACTATGGTTCCAGGTAGGATCTGATAACTTCTAACTATGGTTCCAGGGAGGTTCTGAGAACTTCTAACTATGGTTCCAGGGAGGTTCTGAGAACGTCTAGCTATGGATGCAGGGAGGTTCTGAGAACGTCTAGCTATGGTTCCAGGGAGGTTCTGAGAACTTCTAACTATGGTTCCAGGGAGGTTCTGAGAACTTCTTACTATGGTTGCAGGGAGGTTCTGAGAACTTCTAACTATGGTTCCAGGGAGGTTCTGAGAACTTCTAACTATGGTTCCAGGGAGGTTCTGAGAACGTCTAGCTATGGATGCAGGGAGGTTCTGAGAACGTCTAACAATGGTTCCAGGGAGGTTCTGAGAACGTATAGCTATGGTTCCAGGGAGGTTCTGAAAACGTCTAACTATGGTCCAGGGAGGTTCTGAGAACGTCTAACTATGGATCCAGGGAGGTTCTGAGAACGTCTAGCTATGGTTCCAGGGAGGTTCTGAGAACTTCTTACTATGGTTCCAGGGAGGTTCTGAGGTTCTGAGAATGTCTTACTATGGTTCCAGGGCGGTTCTGAGTACGTCTTACTATGGTTCCAGGGAGGTTGTGAGAACTTCTAACTATGGTTCCAGGGAGGTTCTGAGAACGTCTAGCTATGGATGCAGGGAGGTTCTGAGAACGTCTAACTATGGTTCCAGGGAGGTTCTGAGAACGTCTTACTATGGTTCCAGGGAGGTTCTGAGAACTTCTAACTATGGTTCCAGGGTGGTTCTGAGAACGTCTAGATATGGATGCAGGGAGGTTCTGAGAACGTCTAACTATGGTTCCAGGGAGGTTCTGAGAACGTCTTACTATGGTTCCAGGGAGGTTCTGAGGTTCTGAGAACGTCTTACTATGGTTCCAGGGAGGTTCTGAGTATGTCTTACTATGGTTCCAGGGAGGTTCTGAGAACATCTAACTATGGTTCCAGGGAGGTTCTCAGAACATCTAACTATGGTTCCAGGGAGGTTCTGAGAACGTCTAACTATGGTTCCAGGGAGGTTCTCAGAACGTCTAACTATGGTTCCAGGGAGGTTCTGAGAACGTCTTACTATGGTTCCAGGGAGGTTCTGAGGTTCTGAGAACGTCTTACTATGGTTCCAGGGAGGTTCTGAGAACGTCTTACTATGGTTCCAGGGAGGTTCTGAGGTTCTGAGAACGTCTTACTATGGTTCCAGGGAGGTTCTGAGAACATCTAACTATGGTTCCAGGGAGATTCGCAGAACATCTAACTATGGTTCCAGGGAGGTTCTGAGAACGTCTTACTATGGTCTCCAGGGAGGTTCTGAGGTTCTGAGAACGTCTTACTCTGGTTCCAAGGAGGTTCTGAGTACGTCTTATTATGGTTCCAGGGAGGTTCTGAGTACGTCTTATTATGGTTCCAGGGAGGTTCTGAGGTCCTGAGAACATCTTACTCTGGTTCCAGGGAGGTTCTGAGTATGTCTTATTATGGTTCCCGGGGAGATTCTCAGAACGTCTAACTATGGTTCCAGGGAGGTTCTGAGAACTTCTTAATATGGTTCCAGGGAGGTTCTCAGAACATCTAACTATGGTTCCAGGGAGGTTCTCAGAATGTCTAACTCTGGTTCCAGGGAGGTTCTGAGAACTTCTTAATATGGTTCCCTGAAAGTTTTGATGGGAGGATTTATTAACGCTCAGAGAATACACATTTTTGATCATTTGAAAGTTTTTGAGTGTCCCCACTTTGAGTGTCCCCACAATAGCTATCTTTTCACGTGGCGCCTACTGGTATGACGATTTAGGAGGGAGGTTAGCAAGGCAGAGGTACTCGTCAAGCAGCGTGACGTCCTTAAGGGCTGAGACACAACATTGTTGTTAGAATGCAGTGGGAGTTTGCCATTCCCTTGCTATTCAACATCTGTTTCCTCATTTCATTTATATTATTACTGAGGTAAAAGGCCTGGGGGGGGGGTGCAACTCGATAAGAAGAGAAATGCCTGTGGGCCACACCCTCTCATGCAAATTCATGCAAATATAACACTGGCTTACAAACTTCTACATGTCAACTTCTACCTGAAGAGGAGCAGAGGACCACCAGGTTAGTTGACAAAGTCATGGTACTTTAAACACTTGTTTCCCATCATCCATGATATCATGTTACAGCGTTTTACTCCATGTGTAACTCTGTGTCGTTGTATGTGTCGAACTGCTCTGCTTTGCTTTATCTTGGCCAGGTCGCAATTGTAAATGAGAACTTGTTCTCAACTGGCCTACCTGGTTAAATAAAGGTGAAATAAAAAATTAAATAAAAATAGTAAGACGTTCTCAGAACCTTCCTGGAACCATAGTAAGACGTTCTCAGAACCTTCCTGGAACCATATTAAGACGTTCTAAGAACCTCCCTGGATCCATAGTTAGAAGTTCTCAGATCTTCCCTGGATCCATAGTTAGACGTTCTCAGAACCTCCCTGGATCCATAGTTAGACGTTCTCAGAACCTCCCTGGAACCATAGGCTAGACGTTCTCAGAACCTCCCTGGAACCATAGTTAGATGTTCTCAGAACCTCCCTGGAACCATAGTTAGATGTTCTCAGAACCTCCCTGCATCCTAAAAATTAACGTTCCCAGAACAGGTGATGTGTTCACTTCTGTTCTCAGAACGTTTAAAAACTTTCTGTTTTTCCAGTCAGGAAACGTATGGCTTCGTTCCCACAACCAATGTAAAACCAAAAACAAACGTTCCCACAACTGACAAGGAACCAAATGTGCTAGCTGGGACCTTAAATAATTACAGTCAGATCTGAAAATATTGGCACTCCTAACAATTCATGTAAATTAAATCCAACAAAATGTTATCTGGATTAACATTCAACTCTTAATCTCAGTTGAAGGAACTGTATTGTGGCCTTTCATGGCTTCCTGTTTCACTGGGGTATAAAAATGAGGTAACATACGTGGAAAATCCATCACTGATCCATCACCATGGGGAAAGACAAAGAACTGTTCTTATAGTTTCAATATCTCTAAATACTGTTTTTGTATCCTGATCGACTATTGTGTGTGTATATTACTATAGATATTGATCACATTCTCCGTGTACAATCATATATTTTGATACGTTGAATGTTAATATCGTGAAACTACGTTATACATTTTTAACTCCTGTTTCAGGAAGTGATGTCACTGAGTACCGCTCCTATATATAGGACCTTCCACCCCCACCTGGGATATGGATGCCTGATGAAGACCTACAGGGTCGAAACGTTGTAAATAAATATCACCTGGGAGCACGAGCAGCAGTGTGGTGCGTTCTCCTTTCTGTTTTCCATGAGTTCACCTACAACTACAGCAACTGCTGAAAGCACCTGGATGTGCATGTGTTCTTCAGCTTTTGTATGTGAAACTATTGAAAACAAGGGGTAACAATCATTTTAGTAAAAGGCTCAGTGGGGTTATCCTCACATGGGGAGGGTGCTAGACTATTGAAATCAAGGCTCAGTGGGGTTATCCTCACAAGGGGAGGGTGCTAGACTATTGAAAACAAGGCTCAGTGGGGTTATCCTCACAAGGGGAGGGTGCTAGACTATTGAAAACAAGGGGTAACAATCATTTTAGTTAAAGGCTCAGTGGGGTTATCCTCACAAGGGGAGGGTGCTAGACTATTGAAAACAAGGGGTAACAATCATTTTAGTACAAGGCTCAGTGGGGTTATCCTCACAAGGGGAGGGTGCTAGACTATTGAAAACAAAGGGTAACAATCATTTTAGTTAAAGGCTCAGTGGGGTTATCCTCACAAGGGGAGGGTGCTAGACTATTGAAAACAAGGCTCAGTGGGGTTATCCTCACAAGGGGAGGGTGCTAGACTATTGAAAACAAAGGGTAACAATCATTTTAGTTAAAGGCTCAGTGGGGTTATCCTCACAAGGGGAGGGTGCTAGACTATTGAAAACAAGGCTCAGTGGGGTTATCCTCACAAGGGGAGGGTGCTAGACTATTGAAAACAAGGCTCAGTGGGGTTATCCTCACAAGGGGAGGGTGCTAGACTATTGAAAACAAGGCTCAGTGGGGTTATACTCACAAGGGGAGGGTGCTAGACTATTGAAAACAAGGCTCAGTGGGGTTATCCTCATAAGGGGAGGGTGCTAAACTATTGAAAACAAGGCTCAGTGGGGTTATCCTCACAAGGGGAGGGTGCTAGACTATTGAAAACAAGGCTCAGTGGGGTTATCCTCACAAGGGGAGGGTGCTAGACTATTGAAAACAAGGGGTAACAATAATTTTAGTCAAAGGCTCAGTGGGGTTATCCTCACAAGGGGAGGGTGCTAGACTATTGAAAACAAGGGGTAACAATCATTTTAGTTAAAGGCTCAGTGGGGTTATCCTCACAATGGGAGGGTGCTAAACTATTGAAAACAAGGGGTAACAATCATTTTAGGTAAAGGCTCAGTGGGGTTATCCTCACAAGGGGAGGGTGCTAGACTATTGAAAACAAGGGGTAACAATCATTTTAGTTTAAGGCTCAGTGGGGTTATCCTCACAAGGGGAGGGTGCTAGACTATTGAAAACAAGGCTCAGTGGGGTTATCCTCACAAGGGGAGGGTGCTAGACTATTGAAAACAAGGGGTAACAATCATTTTAGTACAAGGCTCAGTGGGGTTATCCTCACAAGGGGAGGGTGCTAGACTATTGAAAACAAAGGGTAACAATCATTTTAGTTAAAGGCTCAGTGGGGTTATCCTCACAAGGGGAGGGTGCTAGACTATTGAAAACAAGGCTCAGTGGGGTTATCCTCACCAGGGGAGGGTGCTAGACTATTGAAAACAAGGCTCAGTGGGGTTATCCTCACAAGGGGAGGGTGCTAGACTATTGAAAACAAGGCTCAGTGGGGTTATACTCACAAGGGGAGGGTGCTAGACTATTGAAAACAAGGCTCAGTGGGGTTATCCTCATAAGGGGAGGGTGCTAAACTATTGAAAACAAGGCTCAGTGGGGTTATCCTCACAAGGGGAGGGTGCTAGACTATTGAAAACAAGGCTCAGTGGGGTTATCCTCACAAGGGGAGGGTGCTAGACTATTGAAAACAAGGCTCAGTGGGGTTATCCTCACAAGGGGAGGGTGCTAGACTATTGAAAACAAGGGGTAACAATCATTTTAGTCAAAGGCACAGTGGGGTTATCCTCACAAGGGGAGGGTGCTAGACTATTGAAAACAAGGGGTAACAATCATTTTAGTTAAAGGCTCAGTGGGGTTATCCTCACAAGGGGAGGGTGCTAAACTATTGAAAACAAGGCTCAGTGGGGTTATCCTCACAAGGGGAGGGTGCTAGACTATTGAAAACAAGGCTCAGTGGGGTTATCCTCACAAGGGGAGGGTGCTAGACTATTGAAAACAAGGCTCAGTGGGGTTATCCTCACAAGGGGAGGGTGCTAAACTATTGAAAACAAGGCTCAGTGGGGTTATCCTCACAAGGGGAGGGTGCTAGACTATTGAAAACAAGGCTCAGTGGGGTTATCCTCACAAGGGGAGGGTGCTAGACTATTGAAAACAAGGCTCAGTGGGGTTATCCTCACAAGGGGAGGGTGCTAGACTATTGAAAACAAGGCTCAGTGGGGTTATCCTCACAAGGGGAGGGTGCTAGACTATTGAAAACAAGGCTCAGTGGAGTTATCCTCACAAGGGGAGGGTGCTAGACTATTGAAAACAAGGCTCAGTGGGGTTATCCTCACAAGGGGAGGGTGCTAGACTATTGAAAACAAGGCTCAGTGGGGTTATCCTCATAAGGGGAGGGTGCTAAACTATTGAAAACAAGGCTCAGTGGGGTTATCCTCACAAGGGGAGGGTGCTAGACTATTGAAAACAAGTGGTAACAATCATTTTAGTTAAAGGCTCAGTGGGGTTATCCTCACAAGGGGAGGGTGCTAAACTATTGAAAACAAGGCTCAGTGGGGTTATCCTCACAAGGGGAGGGTGCTAAACTATTGAAAACAAGGCTCAGTGGGGTTATCCTCACAAGGGGAGGGTGCTAGACTATTGAAAACAAGGCTCAGTGGGGTTATCCTCACAAGGGGAGGGTGCTAGACTATTGAAAACAAGGCTCAGTGGGGTTATCCTCACAAGGGGAGGGTGCTAGACTATTGAAAACAAGGCTCAGTGGGGTGATCCTCACAAGGGGAGGGTGCTAAACTATTGAAAACAAGGCTCAGTGGGGTTATCCTCACAAGGGGAGGGTGCTAGACTATTGAAAACAAGGCTCAGTGGGGTTATCCTCACAAGGGGAGGGTGCTAGACTATTGAAAACAAGGCTCAGTGGGGTTATCCTCACAAGGGGAGGGTGCTAAACTATTGAAAACAAGGCTCAGTGGGGTTATCCTCACAAGGGGAGGGTGCTAGACTATTGAAAACAAGGCTCAGTGGGGTTATACTCACAAGGGGAGGGTGCTAGACTATTGAAAACAAGGCTCAGTGGGGTTATCCTCATAAGGGGAGGGTGCTAAACTATTGAAAACAAGGCTCAGTGGGGTTATCCTCACAAGGGGAGGGTGCTAGACTATTGAAAACAAGGCTCAGTGGGGTTATCCTCACAAGGGGAGGGTGCTAGACTATTGAAAACAAGGGGTAACAATCATTTTAGTCAAAGGCTCAGTGGGGTTATCCTCACAAGGGGAGGGTGCTAGACTATTGAAAACAAGGGGTAACAATCATTTTAGTTAAAGGCTCAGTGGAGTTATCCTCACAATGGGAGGGTGCTAAACTATTGAAAACAAGGGGTAACAATAATTTTAGTTAAAGGCTCAGTGGGGTTATCCTCACAAGGGGAGGGTGCTAGACTATTGAAAACAAGAGGTAACAATCATTTTAGTTAAAGGCTCAGTGGGGTTATCCTCACAAGGGGAGGGTGCTAGACTATTGAAAACAAGGCTCAGTGGGGTTATCCTCACAAGGGGAGGGTGCTAGACTATTGAAAACAAGGGGTAACAATCATTTTAGTACAAGGCTCAGTGGGGTTATCCTCACAAGGGGAGGGTGCTAGACTATTGAAAACAAAGGGTAACAATCATTTTAGTTAAAAGGCTCAGTGGGGTTATCCTCACAAGGGGAGGGTGCTAGACTATTGAAAACAAGGCTCAGTGGGGTTATCCTCACAAGGGGAGGGTGCTAGACTATTGAAAACAAGGCTCAGTGGGGTTATCCTCACAAGGGGAGGGTGCTAGACTATTGAAAACAACGCTCAGTGGGGTTATACTCACAAGGGGAGGGTGCTAGACTATTGAAAACAAGGCTCAGTGGGGTTATCCTCATAAGGGGAGGGTGCTAAACTATTGAAAACAAGGCTCAGTGGGGTTATCCTCACAAGGGGAGGGTGCTAGACTATTGAAAACAAGGCTCAGTGGAGTTATCCTCACAAGGGGAGGGTGCTAGACTATTGAAAACAAGGCTCAGTGGGGTTATCCTCACAAGGGGAGGGTGCTAGACTATTGAAAACAAGGGGTAACAATCATTTTAGTCAAAGGCTCAGTGGGGTTATCCTCACAAGGGGAGGGTGCTAGACTATTGAAAACAAGGGGTAACAATCATTTTAGTTAAAGGCTCAGTGGGGTTATCCTCACAATGGGAGGGTGCTAAACTATTGAAAACAAGGGGTAACAATCATTTTAGTTAAAGGCTCAGTGGGGTTATCCTCACAAGGGGAGGGTGCTAGACTATTGAAAACAAGGGGTAACAATCATTTTAGTCAAAGGCTCAGTGGGGTTATCCTGACAAGGGGAGGGTGCTAGACCATTGAAAACAAGGGGTAACAATCATTTTAGTTAAAGACTCAGTGGGGTTATCCTCACAAGGGGAGGGTGCTAGACTATTGAAAACAAGGGGTAACAATCATTTTAGTTAAAGGCTCAGTGGGGTTATCCTCACAAGGGGAGGGTGCTAAACTATTGAAAACAAGGCTCAGTGGGGTTATCCTCACAAGGGGAGGGTGCTAAACTATTGAAAACAAGGCTCAGTGGGGTTATCCTCACAAGGGGAGGGTGCTAGACTATTGAAAACAAGGCTCAGTGGGGTTATCCTCACAAGGGGAGGGTGCTAGACTATTGAAAACAAGGCTCAGTGGGGTTATCCTCACAAGGGGAGGGTGCTAGACTATTGAAAACAAGGCTCAGTGGGGTGATCCTCACAAGGGGAGGGTGCTAAACTATTGAAAACAAGGCTCAGTGGGGTTATCCTCACAAGGGGAGGGTGCTAGACTATTGAAAACAAGGCTCAGTGGGGTTATCCTCACAAGGGGAGGGTGCTAGACTATTGAAAACAAGGCTCAGTGGGTGTTATCCTCACAAGGGGAGGGTGCTAAACTATTGAAAACAAGGCTCAGTGGGGTTATCCTCACAAGGGGAGGGTGCTAGACTATTGAAAACAAGGCTCAGTGGTGTTATCCTCACAAGGGGAGGGTGCTAGACTATTGAAAACAAGGCTCAGTGGGGTTATCCTCACAAGGGGAGGGTGCTAGACTATTGAAAACAAGGCTCAGTGGGGTTATCCTCACAAGGGGAGGGTGCTAGACTATTGAAAACAAGGCTCAGTGGGATTATCCTCACAAGGGGAGGGTGCTAGACTATTGAAAACAAGGCTCAGTGGGGTTATCCTCACAAGGGGAGGGTGCTAGACTATTGAAAACAAGGCTCAGTGGGGTTATCCTCACAAGGGGAGGGTGCTAGACTATTGAAAACAAGGCTCAGTGGGGTTATCCTCACAAGGGGAGGGTGCTAGACTATTGAAAACAAGGCTCATTGGGGTTATCCTCACAAGGGGAGGGTGCTAAACTATTGAAATCAAGGCTCAGTGGGGTTATCCTCACAAGGGGAGGGTGCTAGACTATTGAAAACAAGGCTCAGTGGGGTTATCCTCACAAGGGGAGGGTGCTAGACTATTGAAAACAAGGCTCAGTGGGGTTATCCTCACAAGGAGAGGGTGCTAAACTATTGAAATCAAGGCTCAGTGGGGTTATCCTCACAAGGGGAGGGTGATAAACTATTGAAAACAAGGCTCAGTGGGGTTATCCTCACAAGGGGAGGGTGCTAGACTATTGAAAACAAGGCTCAGTGGGGTTATCCTCACAAGGGGAGGGTGCTAAACTATTGAAAACAAGGCTCAGTGGGGTCATCCTCACAAGGGGAGGGTGCTAGACTATTGAAAACAAGGCTCAGTGGGGTTATCCTCACAAGGGGAGGGTGCTAGACTATTGAAAACAAGGCTCAGTGGGGTTATCCTCACAAGGGGAGGGTGCTAAACTATTGAAAACAAGGCTCAGTGGGGTTATCCTCACAAGGGGAGGGTGCTAGACTATTGAAAACAAGGCTCAGTGGGGTTATCCTCACAAGGGGAGGGTGCTAGACTATTGAAAACAAGGCTCAGTGGGGTTATCCTCACAAGGGGAGGGTGCTAGACTATTGAAAACAAGGCTCAGTGGGGTTATCCTCACAAGGGGAGGGTGCTAGACTATTGAAAACAAGGCTCAGTGGGGTTATCCTCACAAGGGGAGGGTGCTAGACTATTGAAAACAAGGCTCAGTGGGGTTATCCTCACAAGGGGAGGGTGCTAGACTATTGAAAACAAGGCTCAGTGGGGTTATCCTCACAAGGGGAGGGTGCTAGACTATTGAAAACAAGGCTCAGTGGGGTTATCCTCACAAGGGGAGGGTGCTAGACTATTGAAAACAAGGCTCAGTTGGGTTATCCTCACAAGGGGAGGGTGCTAGACTATTGAAAACAAGGCTCAGTGGGGTTATCCTCACAAGGGGAGGGTGCTAGACTATTGAAAACAAGGCTCAGTGGGGTTATCCTCACAAGGGGAGGGTGCTAAACTATTGAAAACAAGGCTCAGTGGGGTTATCCTCACAAGGGGAGGGTGCTAGACTATTGAAAACAAGGCTCAGTGGGGTTATCCTCACAAGGGGAGGGTGCTAAACTATTGAAAACAAGGCTCAGTGGGGTTATCTCACAAGGGGAGGGTGCTAGACTATTGAAAACAAGGCTCAGTGGGGTTATCCTCACAAGGGGAGGGTGCTAGACTATTGAAAACAAGGCTCAGTGGGGTTATCCTCACAAGGGGAGGGTGCTAGACTATTGAAAACAAGGCTCAGTGGAGTTATCCTCACAAGGGGAGGGTGCTAGACTATTGAAAACAAGGCTCAGTGGGGTTATCCTCACAAGGGGAGGGTGCTAGACTATTGAAAACAAGGCTCAGTGGGGTTATCCTCACAAGGGGAGGGTGCTAGACTATTGAAAACAAGGCTCAGTGGGGTTATCCTCACAAGGGGAGGGTGCTAGACTATTGAAAACAAGGCTCAGTGGGGTTATCCTCACAAGGGGAGGGTGCTAGACTATTGAAAACAAGGCTCAGTGGGGTTATCCTCACAAGGGGAGGGTGCTAGACTATTGAAAACAAGGCTCAGTGGGGTTATCCTCACAAGGGGAGGGTGCTAGACTATTGAAAACAAGGCTCAGTGGGGTTATCCTCACAAGGGGAGGGTGCTAGACTATTGAAAACAAGGCTCAGTTGGGTTATCCTCACAAGGGGAGGGTGCTAGACTATTGAAAACAAGGCTCAGTGGGGTTATCCTCACAAGGGGAGGGTGCTAGACTATTGAAAACAAGGCTCAGTGGGGTTATCCTCACAAGGGGAGGGTGCTAAACTATTGAAAACAAGGCTCAGTGGGGTTATCCTCACAAGGGGAGGGTGCTAGACTATTGAAAACAAGGCTCAGTGGGGTTATCCTCACAAGGGGAGGGTGCTAGACTATTGAAAACAAGGCTCAGTGGGGTTATCCTCACAAGGGGAGGGTGCTAGACTATTGAAAACAAGGGTTAACAATCATTTTAGTCAAAGGCTCAGTGGGGTTATCCTCACAAGGGGAGGGTGCTAGACTATTGAAAACAAGGGGTAACAATCATTTTAGTTAAAGGCTCAGTGGGGTTATCCTCACAATGGGAGGGTGCTAAACTATTGAAAACAAGGCTCAGTGGGGTTATCCTCACAAGGGGAGGGTGCTAGACTATTGAAAACAAGGCTCAGTGGGGTTATCCTCACAAGGGGAGGGTGCTAAACTATTGAAAACAAGGCTCAGTGGGGTTATCCTCACAAGGGGAGGGTGCTAAACTATTGAAAACAAGGCTCAGTGGGGTTATCCTCACAAGGGGAGGGTGCTAGACTATTGAAAACAAGGCTCAGTGGGGTTATCCTCACAAGGGGAGGGTGCTAGACTATTGAAAACAAGGCTCAGTGGGGTTATCCTCACAAGGGGAGGGTGCTAAACTATTGAAAACAAGGCTCAGTGGGGTTATCCTCACAAGGGGAGGGTGCTAGACTATTGAAAACAAGGCTCAGTGGGGTTATCCTCACAAGGGGAGGGTGCTAAACTATTGAAAACAAGGCTCAGTGGGGTTATCCTCACAAGGGGAGGGTGCTAGACTATTGAAAACAAGGCTCAGTGGGGTTATCCTCACAAGGGGAGGGTGCTAGACTATTGAAAACAAGGCTCAGTGGGGTTATCCTCACAAGGGGAGGGTGCTAGACTATTGAAAACAAGGCTCAGTGGGGTTATCCTCACAAGGGGAGGGTGCTAGACTATTGAAAACAAGGCTCAGTGGGGTTATCCTCACAAGGGGAGGGTGCTAGACTATTGAAAACAAGGCTCAGTGGGGTTATCCTCATAAGGGGAGGGTGCTAAACTATTGAAAACAAGGCTCAGTGGGGTTATCCTCACAAGGGGAGGGTGCTAGACTATTGAAAACAAGGCTCAGTGGGGTTATCCTCACAAGGGGAGGGTGCTAGACTATTGAAAACAAGGGGTAACAATCATTTTAGTCAAAGGCTCAGTGGGGTTATCCTGACAAGGGGAGGGTGCTAGACCATTGAAAACAAGGGGTAACAATCATTTTAGTTAAAGGCTCAGTGGGGTTATCCTCACAATGGGAGGGTGCTAAACTATTGAAAACAAGGGGTAACAATCATTTTAGTTAAAGGCTCAGTGGGGTTATCCTCACAAGGGGAGGGTGCTAGACTATTGAAAACAAGGGGTAACAATCACTTTAGTTAAAGGCTCAGTGGGGTTATCCTCACAAGGGGAGGGTGCTAAACTATTGAAAACAAGGCTCAGTGGGGTTATCCTCACAAGGGGAGGGTGCTAAACTATTGAAAACAAGGCTCAGTGTGGTTATCCTCACAAGGGGAGGGTGCTAGACTATTGAAAACAAGGCTCAGTGGGGTTATCCTCACAAGGGGAGGGTGCTAGACTATTGAAAACAAGGCTCAGTGGGGTTATCCTCACAAGGGGAGGGTGCTAGACTATTGAAAACAAGGCTCAGTGGGGTTATCCTCACAAGGGGAGGGTGCTAGACTATTGAAAACAAGGCTCATTGGGGTTATCCTCACAAGGGGAGGGTGCTAAACTATTGAAATCAAGGCTCAGTGGGGTTATCCTCACAAGGGGAGGGTGCTAGACTATTGAAAACAAGGCTCAGTGGGGTTATCCTCACAAGGGGAGGGTGCTAGACTATTGAAAACAAGGCTCAGTGGGGTTATCCTCACAAGGAGAGGGTGCTAAACTATTGAAATCAAGGCTCAGTGGGGTTATCCTCACAAGGGGAGGGTGATAAACTATTGAAAACAAGGCTCAGTGGGGTTATCCTCACAAGGGGAGGGTGCTAGACTATTGAAAACAAGGCTCAGTGGGGTTATCCTCACAAGGGGAGGGTGCTAAACTATTGAAAACAAGGCTCAGTGGGGTCATCCTCACAAGGGGAGGGTGCTAGACTATTGAAAACAAGGCTCAGTGGGGTTATCCTCACAAGGGGAGGGTGCTAGACTATTGAAAACAAGGCTCAGTGGGGTTATCCTCACAAGGGGAGGGTGCTAAACTATTGAAAACAAGGCTCAGTGGGGTTATCCTCACAAGGGGAGGGTGCTAGACTATTGAAAACAAGGCTCAGTGGGGTTATCCTCACAAGGGGAGGGTGCTAGACTATTGAAAACAAGGCTCAGTGGGGTTATCCTCACAAGGGGAGGGTGCTAGACTATTGAAAACAAGGCTCAGTGGGGTTATCCTCACAAGGGGAGGGTGCTAGACTATTGAAAACAAGGCTCAGTGGGGTTATCCTCACAAGGGGAGGGTGCTAGACTATTGAAAACAAGGCTCAGTGGGGTTATCCTCACAAGGGGAGGGTGCTAGACTATTGAAAACAAGGCTCAGTGGGGTTATCCTCACAAGGGGAGGGTGCTAGACTATTGAAAACAAGGCTCAGTGGGGTTATCCTCACAAGGGGAGGGTGCTAGACTATTGAAAACAAGGCTCAGTTGGGTTATCCTCACAAGGGGAGGGTGCTAGACTATTGAAAACAAGGCTCAGTGGGGTTATCCTCACAAGGGGAGGGTGCTAGACTATTGAAAACAAGGCTCAGTGGGGTTATCCTCACAAGGGGAGGGTGCTAAACTATTGAAAACAAGGCTCAGTGGGGTTATCCTCACAAGGGGAGGGTGCTAGACTATTGAAAACAAGGCTCAGTGGGGTTATCCTCACAAGGGGAGGGTGCTAAACTATTGAAAACAAGGCTCAGTGGGGTTATCTCACAAGGGGAGGGTGCTAGACTATTGAAAACAAGGCTCAGTGGGGTTATCCTCACAAGGGGAGGGTGCTAGACTATTGAAAACAAGGCTCAGTGGGGTTATCCTCACAAGGGGAGGGTGCTAGACTATTGAAAACAAGGCTCAGTGGAGTTATCCTCACAAGGGGAGGGTGCTAGACTATTGAAAACAAGGCTCAGTGGGGTTATCCTCACAAGGGGAGGGTGCTAGACTATTGAAAACAAGGCTCAGTGGGGTTATCCTCACAAGGGGAGGGTGCTAGACTATTGAAAACAAGGCTCAGTGGGGTTATCCTCACAAGGGGAGGGTGCTAGACTATTGAAAACAAGGCTCAGTGGGGTTATCCTCACAAGGGGAGGGTGCTAGACTATTGAAAACAAGGCTCAGTGGGGTTATCCTCACAAGGGGAGGGTGCTAGACTATTGAAAACAAGGCTCAGTGGGGTTATCCTCACAAGGGGAGGGTGCTAGACTATTGAAAACAAGGCTCAGTGGGGTTATCCTCACAAGGGGAGGGTGCTAGACTATTGAAAACAAGGCTCAGTTGGGTTATCCTCACAAGGGGAGGGTGCTAGACTATTGAAAACAAGGCTCAGTGGGGTTATCCTCACAAGGGGAGGGTGCTAGACTATTGAAAACAAGGCTCAGTGGGGTTATCCTCACAAGGGGAGGGTGCTAAACTATTGAAAACAAGGCTCAGTAGGGGTTATCCTCACAAGGGGAGGGTGCTAGACTATTGAAAACAAGGCTCAGTGGGGTTATCCTCACAAGGGGAGGGTGCTAGACTATTGAAAACAAGGCTCAGTGGGGTTATCCTCACAAGGGGAGGGTGCTAGACTATTGAAAACAAGGGTTAACAATCATTTTAGTCAAAGGCTCAGTGGGGTTATCCTCACAAGGGGAGGGTGCTAGACTATTGAAAACAAGGGGTAACAATCATTTTAGTTAAAGGCTCAGTGGGGTTATCCTCACAATGGGAGGGTGCTAAACTATTGAAAACAAGGGGTAACAATCATTTTAGTTAAAGGCTCAGTGGGGTTATCCTCACAAGGGGAGGGTGCTAGACTATTGAAAACAAGGGGTAACAATCATTTTAGTTAAAGGCTCAGTGGGGTTATCCTCACAAGGGGAGGGTGCTAAACTATTGAAAACAAGGCTCAGTGGGGTTATCCTCACAAGGGGAGGGTGCTAGACTATTGAAAACAAGGCTCAGTGGGGTTATCCTCACAAGGGGAGGGTGCTAAACTATTGAAAACAAGGCTCAGTGGGGTTATCCTCACAAGGGGAGGGTGCTAAACTATTGAAAACAAGGCTCAGTGGGGTTATCCTCACAAGGGGAGGGTGCTAGACTATTGAAAACAAGGCTCAGTGGGGTTATCCTCACAAGGGGAGGGTGCTAGACTATTGAAAACAAGGCTCAGTGGGGTTATCCTCACAAGGGGAGGGTGCTAAACTATTGAAAACAAGGCTCAGTGGGGTTATCCTCACAAGGGGAGGGTGCTAGACTATTGAAAACAAGGCTCAGTGGGGTTATCCTCACAAGGGGAGGGTGCTAGACTATTGAAAACAAGGCTCAGTGGGGTTGTCCTCACAAGGGGAGGGTGCTAAACTATTGAAAACAAGGCTCAGTGGGGTTATCCTCACAAGGGGAGGGTGCTAGACTATTGAAAACAAGGCTCAGTGGGGTTATCCTCACAAGGGGAGGGTGCTAGACTATTGAAAACAAGGCTCAGTGGGGTTATCCTCACAAGGGGAGGGTGCTAGACTATTGAAAACAAGGCTCAGTGGGGTTATCCTCACAAGGGGAGGGTGCTAGACTATTGAAAACAAGGCTCAGTGGAGTTATCCTCACAAGGGGAGGGTGCTAGACTATTGAAAACAAGGCTCAGTGGGGTTATCCTCACAAGGGGAGGGTGCTAGACTATTGAAAACAAGGCTCAGTGGGGTTATCCTCATAAGGGGAGGGTGCTAAACTATTGAAAACAAGGCTCAGTGGGGTTATCCTCACAAGGGGAGGGTGCTAGACTATTGAAAACAAGGCTCAGTGGGGTTATCCTCACAAGGGGAGGGTGCTAGACTATTGAAAACAAGGGGTAACAATCATTTTAGTCAAAGGCTCAGTGGGGTTATCCTGACAAGGGGAGGGTGCTAGACCATTGAAAACAAGGGGTAACAATCATTTTAGTTAAAGGCTCAGTGGGGTTATCCTCACAATGGGAGGGTGCTAAACTATTGAAAACAAGGGGTAACAATCATTTTAGTTAAAGGCTCAGTGGGGTTATCCTCACAAGGGGAGGGTGCTAGACTATTGAAAAAAAGGGGTAACAATCACTTTAGTTAAAGGCTCAGTGGGGTTATCCTCACAAGGGGAGGGTGCTAGACTATTGAAAACAAGGCTCAGTGGGGTTATCCTCACAAGGGGAGGGTGCTAGACTATTGAAAACAAGGCTCAGTGGGGTTATCCTCACAAGGGGAGGGTGCTAAACTATTGAAAACAAGGCTCAGTGGGGTTATCCTCACAAGGGGAGGGTGCTAAACTATTGAAAACAAGGCTCAGTGGGGTTATCCTCACAAGGGGAGGGTGCTAGACTATTGAAAACAAGGCTCAGTGGGGTTATCCTCACAAGGGGAGGGTGCTAGACTATTGAAAACAAGGCTCAGTGGGGTTATCCTCACAAGGGGAGGGTGCTAGACTATTGAAAACAAGGCTCAGTGGGGTGATCCTCACAAGGGGAGGGTGCTAAACTATTGAAAACAAGGCTCAGTGGGGTTATCCTCACAAGGGGAGGGTGCTAGACTATTGAAAACAAGGCTCAGTGGGGTTATCCTCACAAGGGGAGGGTGCTAGACTATTGAAAACAAGGCTCAGTGGGGTTATCCTCACAAGGGGAGGGTGCTAAACTATTGAAAACAAGGCTCAGTGGAGTTATCCTCACAAGGGGAGGGTGCTAGACTATTGAAAACAAGGCTCAGTGGTGTTATCCTCACAAGGGGAGGGTGCTAGACTATTGAAAACAAGGCTCAGTGGGGTTATCCTCACAAGGGGAGGGTGCTAGACTATTGAAAACAAGGCTCAGTGGGGTTATCCTCACAAGGGGAGGGTGCTAGACTATTGAAAACAAGGCTCAGTGGGGTTATCCTCACAAGGGGAGGGTGCTAGACTATTGAAAACAAGGGGTAACAATCATTTTAGTTAAAGGCTCAGTGGGGTTATCCTCACAATGGGAGGGTGCTAAACTATTGAAAACAAGGGGTAACAATCATTTTAGTTAAAGGCTCAGTGGGGTTATCCTCACAAGGGGAGGGTGCTAGACTATTGAAAACAAGGGGTAACAATCATTTTAGTTAAAGGCTCAGTGGGGTTATCCTCACAAGGGGAGGGTGCTAAACTATTGAAAACAAGGCTCAGTGGGGTTATCCTCACAAGGGGAGGGTGCTAGACTATTGAAAACAAGGCTCAGTGGGGTTATCCTCACAAGGGGAGGGTGCTAAACTATTGAAAACAAGGCTCAGTGGGGTTATCCTCACAAGGGGAGGGTGCTAAACTATTGAAAACAAGGCTCAGTGGGGTTATCCTCACAAGGGGAGGGTGCTAGACTATTGAAAACAAGGCTCAGTGGGGTTATCCTCACAAGGGGAGGGTGCTAGACTATTGAAAACAAGGCTCAGTGGGGTTATCCTCACAAGGGGAGGGTGCTAAACTATTGAAAACAAGGCTCAGTGGGGTTATCCTCACAAGGGGAGGGTGCTAGACTATTGAAAACAAGGCTCAGTGGGGTTATCCTCACAAGGGGAGGGTGCTAGACTATTGAAAACAAGGCTCAGTGGGGTTGTCCTCACAAGGGGAGGGTGCTAAACTATTGAAAACAAGGCTCAGTGGGGTTATCCTCACAAGGGGAGGGTGCTAGACTATTGAAAACAAGGCTCAGTGGGGTTATCCTCACAAGGGGAGGGTGCTAGACTATTGAAAACAAGGCTCAGTGGGGTTATCCTCACAAGGGGAGGGTGCTAGACTATTGAAAACAAGGCTCAGTGGGGTTATCCTCACAAGGGGAGGGTGCTAGACTATTGAAAACAAGGCTCAGTGGAGTTATCCTCACAAGGGGAGGGTGCTAGACTATTGAAAACAAGGCTCAGTGGGGTTATCCTCACAAGGGGAGGGTGCTAGACTATTGAAAACAAGGCTCAGTGGGGTTATCCTCATAAGGGGAGGGTGCTAAACTATTGAAAACAAGGCTCAGTGGGGTTATCCTCACAAGGGGAGGGTGCTAGACTATTGAAAACAAGGCTCAGTGGGGTTATCCTCACAAGGGGAGGGTGCTAGACTATTGAAAACAAGGGGTAACAATCATTTTAGTCAAAGGCTCAGTGGGGTTATCCTGACAAGGGGAGGGTGCTAGACCATTGAAAACAAGGGGTAACAATCATTTTAGTTAAAGGCTCAGTGGGGTTATCCTCACAATGGGAGGGTGCTAAACTATTGAAAACAAGGGGTAACAATCATTTTAGTTAAAGGCTCAGTGGGGTTATCCTCACAAGGGGAGGGTGCTAGACTATTGAAAAAAAGGGGTAACAATCACTTTAGTTAAAGGCTCAGTGGGGTTATCCTCACAAGGGGAGGGTGCTAGACTATTGAAAACAAGGCTCAGTGGGGTTATCCTCACAAGGGGAGGGTGCTAGACTATTGAAAACAAGGCTCAGTGGGGTTATCCTCACAAGGGGAGGGTGCTAAACTATTGAAAACAAGGCTCAGTGGGGTTATCCTCACAAGGGGAGGGTGCTAAACTATTGAAAACAAGGCTCAGTGGGGTTATCCTCACAAGGGGAGGGTGCTAGACTATTGAAAACAAGGCTCAGTGGGGTTATCCTCACAAGGGGAGGGTGCTAGACTATTGAAAACAAGGCTCAGTGGGGTTATCCTCACAAGGGGAGGGTGCTAGACTATTGAAAACAAGGCTCAGTGGGGTGATCCTCACAAGGGGAGGGTGCTAAACTATTGAAAACAAGGCTCAGTGGGGTTATCCTCACAAGGGGAGGGTGCTAGACTATTGAAAACAAGGCTCAGTGGGGTTATCCTCACAAGGGGAGGGTGCTAGACTATTGAAAACAAGGCTCAGTGGGGTTATCCTCACAAGGGGAGGGTGCTAAACTATTGAAAACAAGGCTCAGTGGAGTTATCCTCACAAGGGGAGGGTGCTAGACTATTGAAAACAAGGCTCAGTGGTGTTATCCTCACAAGGGGAGGGTGCTAGACTATTGAAAACAAGGCTCAGTGGGGTTATCCTCACAAGGGGAGGGTGCTAGACTATTGAAAACAAGGCTCAGTGGGGTTATCCTCACAAGGGGAGGGTGCTAGACTATTGAAAACAAGGCTCAGTGGGGTTATCCTCACAAGGGGAGGGTGCTAGACTATTGAAAACAAGGCTCAGTGGGGTTATCCTCACAAGGGGAGGGTGCTAGACTATTGAAAACAAGGCTAAGTGGGGTTATCCTCACAAGGGGAGGGTGCTAGACTATTGAAAACAAGGCTCAGTGGGGTTATCCTCACAAGGGGAGGGTGCTAGACTATTGAAAACAAGGCTCAGTGGGGTTATCCTCACAAGGGGAGGGTGCTAGACTATTGAAAACAAGGCTCAGTGGGGTTATCCTCACAAGGGGAGGGTGCTAAACTATTGAAAACAAGGCTCAGTGGGGTTATCCTCACAAGGGGAGGGTGCTAGACTATTGAAAACAAGGCTCAGTGGGGTTATCCTCACAAGGGGAGGGTGCTAGACTATTGAAAACAAGGCTCAGTGGAGTTATCCTCACAAGGGGAGGGTGCTAGACTATTGAAAACAAGGCTCAGTGGGGTTATCCTCACAAGGGGAGGGTGCTAGACTATTGAAAACAAGGCTCAGTGGGGTTATCCTCACAAGGGGAGGGTGCTAGACTATTGAAAACAAGGCTCAGTGGGGTTATCCTCACAAGGGGAGGGTGCTAGACTATTGAAAACAAGGCTCAGTGGGGTTATCCTCACAAGGGGAGGGTGCTAGACTATTGAAAACAAGGCTCAGTGGGGTTATCCTCACAAGGGGAGGGTGCTAGACTATTGAAAACAAGGCTCAGTGGGGTTATCCTCACAAGGGGAGGGTGCTAGACTATTGAAAACAAGGCTCAGTTGGGTTATCCTCACAAGGGGAGGGTGCTAGACTATTGAAAACAAGGCTCAGTGGGGTTATCCTCACAAGGGGAGGGTGCTAGACTATTGAAAACAAGGCTCAGTGGGGTTATCCTCACAAGGGGAGGGTGCTAAACTATTGAAAACAAGGCTCAGTGGGGTTATCCTCACAAGGGGAGGGTGCTAGACTATTGAAAACAAGGCTCAGTGGGGTTATCCTCACAAGGGGAGGGTGCTAGACTATTGAAAACAAGGCTCAGTGGGGTTATCCTCACAAGGGGAGGGTGCTAGACTATTGAAAACAAGGCTCAGGGGGGTTATCCTCACAAGGGGAGGGTGCTAGACTATTGAAAACAAGGCTCAGTGGAGTTATCCTCACAAGGGGAGGGTGCTAGACTATTGAAAACAAGGCTCAGTGGGGTTATCCTCACAAGGGGAGGGTGCTAGACTATTGAAAACAAGGCTCAGTGGGGTTATCCTCATAAGGGGAGGGTGCTAAACTATTGAAAACAAGGCTCAGTGGGGTTATCCTCACAAGGGGAGGGTGCTAGACTATTGAAAACAAGGCTCAGTGGGGTTATCCTCACAAGGGGAGGGTGCTAGACTATTGAAAACAAGGGGTAACAATAATTTTAGTCAAAGGCTCAGTGGGGTTATCCTGACAAGGGGAGGGTGCTAGACCATTGAAAACAAGGGGTAACAATCATTTTAGTTAAAGGCTCAGTGGGGTTATCCTCACAATGGGAGGGTGCTAAACTATTGAAAACAAGGGGTAACAATCATTTTAGTTAAAGGCTCAGTGGGGTTATCCTCACAAGGGGAGGGTGCTAGACTATTGAAAACAAGGGGTAACAATCATTTTAGTTAAAGGCTCAGTGGGGTTATCCTCACAAGGGGAGGGTGCTAAACTATTGAAAACAAGGCTCAGTGGGGTTATCCTCACAAGGGGAGGGTGCTAGACTATTGAAAACAAGGCTCAGTGGGGTTATCCTCACAAGGGGAGGGTGCTAAACTATTGAAAACAAGGCTCAGTGGGGTTATCCTCACAAGGGGAGGGTGCTAAACTATTGAAAACAAGGCTCAGTGGGGTTATCCTCACAAGGGGAGGGTGCTAGACTATTGAAAACAAGGCTCAGTGGGGTTATCCTCACAAGGGGAGGGTGCTAGACTATTGAAAACAAGGCTCAGTGGGGTTGTCCTCACAAGGGGAGGGTGCTAAACTATTGAAAACAAGGCTCAGTGGGGTTATCCTCACAAGGGGAGGGTGCTAGACTATTGAAAACAAGGCTCAGTGGGGTTATCCTCACAAGGGGAGGGTGCTAGACTATTGAAAACAAGGCTCAGTGGGGTTATCCTCACAAGGGGAGGGTGCTAGACTATTGAAAACAAGGCTCAGTGGGGTTATCCTCACAAGGGGAGGGTGCTAGACTATTGAAAACAAGGCTCAGTGGAGTTATCCTCACAAGGGGAGGGTGCTAGACTATTGAAAACAAGGCTCAGTGGGGTTATCCTCACAAGGGGAGGGTGCTAGACTATTGAAAACAAGGCTCAGTGGGGTTATCCTCATAAGGGGAGGGTGCTAAACTATTGAAAACAAGGCTCAGTGGGGTTATCCTCACAAGGGGAGGGTGCTAGACTATTGAAAACAAGGCTCAGTGGGGTTATCCTCACAAGGGGAGGGTGCTAGACTATTGAAAACAAGGGGTAACAATCATTTTAGTCAAAGGCTCAGTGGGGTTATCCTGACAAGGGGAGGGTGCTAGACCATTGAAAACAAGGGGTAACAATCATTTTAGTTAAAGGCTCAGTGGGGTTATCCTCACAATGGGAGGGTGCTAAACTATTGAAAACAAGGGGTAACAATCATTTTAGTTAAAGGCTCAGTGGGGTTATCCTCACAAGGGGAGGGTGCTAGACTATTGAAAAAAAGGGGTAACAATCACTTTAGTTAAAGGCTCAGTGGGGTTATCCTCACAAGGGGAGGGTGCTAAACTATTGAAAACAAGGCTCAGTGGGGTTATCCTCACAAGGGGAGGGTGCTAAACTATTGAAAACAAGGCTCAGTGGGGTTATCCTCACAAGGGGAGGGTGCTAGACTATTGAAAACAAGGCTCAGTGGGGTTATCCTCACAAGGGGAGGGTGCTAGACTATTGAAAACAAGGCTCAGTGGGGTTATCCTCACAAGGGGAGGGTGCTAGACTATTGAAAACAAGGCTCAGTGGGGTGATCCTCACAAGGGGAGGGTGCTAAACTATTGAAAACAAGGCTCAGTGGGGTTATCCTCACAAGGGGAGGGTGCTAGACTATTGAAAACAAGGCTCAGTGGGGTTATCCTCACAAGGGGAGGGTGCTAGACTATTGAAAACAAGGCTCAGTGGGGTTATCCTCACAAGGGGAGGGTGCTAAACTATTGAAAACAAGGCTCAGTGGAGTTATCCTCACAAGGGGAGGGTGCTAGACTATTGAAAACAAGGCTCAGTGGTGTTATCCTCACAAGGGGAGGGTGCTAGACTATTGAAAACAAGGCTCAGTGGGGTTATCCTCACAAGGGGAGGGTGCTAGACTATTGAAAACAAGGCTCAGTGGGGTTATCCTCACAAGGGGAGGGTGCTAGACTATTGAAAACAAGGCTCAGTGGGGTTATCCTCACAAGGGGAGGGTGCTAGACTATTGAAAACAAGGCTCAGTGGGGTTATCCTCACAAGGGGAGGGTGCTAGACTATTGAAAACAAGGCTAAGTGGGGTTATCCTCACAAGGGGAGGGTGCTAGACTATTGAAAACAAGGCTCAGTGGGGTTATCCTCACAAGGGGAGGGTGCTAGACTATTGAAAACAAGGCTCAGTGGGGTTATCCTCACAAGGGGAGGGTGCTAGACTATTGAAAACAAGGCTCAGTGGGGTTATCCTCACAAGGGGAGGGTGCTAAACTATTGAAAACAAGGCTCAGTGGGGTTATCCTCACAAGGGGAGGGTGCTAGACTATTGAAAACAAGGCTCAGTGGGGTTATCCTCACAAGGGGAGGGTGCTAGACTATTGAAAACAAGGCTCAGTGGAGTTATCCTCACAAGGGGAGGGTGCTAGACTATTGAAAACAAGGCTCAGTGGGGTTATCCTCACAAGGGGAGGGTGCTAGACTATTGAAAACAAGGCTCAGTGGGGTTATCCTCACAAGGGGAGGGTGCTAGACTATTGACAACAAGGCTCAGTGGGGTTATCCTCACAAGGGGAGGGTGCTAGACTATTGAAAACAAGGCTCAGTGGGGTTATCCTCACAAGGGGAGGGTGCTAGACTATTGAAAACAAGGCTCAGTGGGGTTATCCTCACAAGGGGAGGGTGCTAGACTATTGAAAACAAGGCTCAGTGGGGTTATCCTCACAAGGGGAGGGTGCTAGACTATTGAAAACAAGGCTCAGTTGGGTTATCCTCACAAGGGGAGGGTGCTAGACTATTGAAAACAAGGCTCAGTGGGGTTATCCTCACAAGGGGAGGGTGCTAGACTATTGAAAACAAGGCTCAGTGGGGTTATCCTCACAAGGGGAGGGTGCTAAACTATTGAAAACAAGGCTCAGTGGGGTTATCCTCACAAGGGGAGGGTGCTAGACTATTGAAAACAAGGCTCAGTGGGGTTATCCTCACAAGGGGAGGGTGCTAGACTATTGAAAACAAGGCTCAGTGGGGTTATCCTCACAAGGGGAGGGTGCTAGACTATTGAAAACAAGGCTCAGGGGGGTTATCCTCACAAGGGGAGGGTGCTAGACTATTGAAAACAAGGCTCAGTGGAGTTATCCTCACAAGGGGAGGGTGCTAGACTATTGAAAACAAGGCTCAGTGGGGTTATCCTCACAAGGGGAGGGTGCTAGACTATTGAAAACAAGGCTCAGTGGGGTTATCCTCACAAGGGGAGGGTGCTAGACTATTGAAAACAAGGCTCAGGGGGGTTATCCTCACAAGGGGAGGGTGCTAGACTATTGAAAACAAGGCTCAGTGGAGTTATCCTCACAAGGGGAGGGTGCTAGACTATTGAAAACAAGGCTCAGTGGGGTTATCCTCACAAGGGGAGGGTGCTAGACTATTGAAAACAAGGCTCAGTGGGGTTATCCTCATAAGGGGAGGGTGCTAAACTATTGAAAACAAGGCTCAGTGGGGTTATCCTCACAAGGGGAGGGTGCTAGACTATTGAAAACAAGGCTCAGTGGGGTTATCCTCACAAGGGGAGGGTGCTAGACTATTGAAAACAAGGGGTAACAATAATTTTAGTCAAAGGCTCAGTGGGGTTATCCTGACAAGGGGAGGGTGCTAGACCATTGAAAACAAGGGGTAACAATCATTTTAGTTAAAGGCTCAGTGGGGTTATCCTCACAATGGGAGGGTGCTAAACTATTGAAAACAAGGGGTAACAATCATTTTAGTTAAAGGCTCAGTGGGGTTATCCTCACAAGGGGAGGGTGCTAAACTATTGAAAACAAGGCTCAGTGGGGTTATCCTCACAAGGGGAGGGTGCTAGACTATTGAAAACAAGGCTCAGTGGGGTTATCCTCACAAGGGGAGGGTGCTAAACTATTGAAAACAAGGCTCAGTGGGGTTATCCTCACAAGGGGAGGGTGCTAAACTATTGAAAACAAGGCTCAGTGGGGTTATCCTCACAAGGGGAGGGTGCTAGACTATTGAAAACAAGGCTCAGTGGGGTTATCCTCACAAGGGGAGGGTGCTAGACTATTGAAAACAAGGCTCAGTGGGGTTATCCTCACAAGGGGAGGGTGCTAAACTATTGAAAACAAGGCTCAGTGGGGTTATCCTCACAAGGGGAGGGTGCTAGACTATTGAAAACAAGGGGTAACAATCATTTTAGTCAAAGGCTCAGTGGGGTTATCCTGACAAGGGGAGGGTGCTAGACCACTGAAAACAAGGGGTAACAATCATTTTAGTTAAAGGCTCAGTGGGGTTATCCTCACAATGGGAGGGTGCTAAACTATTGAAAACAAGGGGTAACAATCATTTTAGTTAAAGGCTCAGTGGGGTTATCCTCACAAGGGGAGGGTGCTAGACTATTGAAAACAAGGGGTAACAATCATTTTAGTTAAAGGCTCAGTGGGGTTATCCTCACAAGGGGAGGGTGCTAAACTATTGAAAACAAGGCTCAGTGGGGTTATCCTCACAAGGGGAGGGTGCTAGACTATTGAAAACAAGGCTCAGTGGTGTTATCCTCACAATGGGAGGGTGCTAAACTATTGAAAACAAGGCTCAGTGGGGTTATCCTCACAAGGGGAGGGTGCTAAACTATTGAAAACAAGGCTCAGTGGGGTTATCCTCACAAGGGGAGGGTGCTAGACTATTGAAAACAAGGCTCAGTGGGGTTATCCTCACAAGGGGAGGGTGCTAGACTATTGAAAACAAGGCTCAGTGGGGTTATCCTCACAAGGGGAGGGTGCTAAACTATTGAAAACAAGGCTCAGTGGGGTTATCCTCACAAGGGGAGGGTGCTAGACTATTGAAAACAAGGCTCAGTGGGGTTATCCTCACAAGGGGAGGGTGCTAGACTATTGAAAACAAGGCTCAGTGGGGTTATCCTCACAAGGGGAGGGTGCTAGACTATTGAAAACAAGGCTCAGTGGGGTTATCCTCATAAGGGGAGGGTGCTAAACTATTGAAAACAAGGCTCAGTGGGGTTATCCTCACAAGGGGAGGGTGCTAGACTATTGAAAACAAGGCTCAGTGGGGTTATCCTCACAAGGGGAGGGTGCTAGACTATTGAAAACAAGGGGTAACAATCATTTTAGTCAAAGGCTCAGTGGGGTTATCCTGACAAGGGGAGGGTGCTAGACCATTGAAAACAAGGGGTAACAATCATTTTAGTTAAAGGCTCAGTGGGGTTATCCTCACAATGGGAGGGTGCTAAACTATTGAAAACAAGGGGTAACAATCATTTTAGTTAAAGGCTCAGTGGGGTTATCCTCACAAGGGGAGGGTGCTAGACTATTGAAAACAAGGGGTAACAATCATTTTAGTTAAAGGCTCAGTGGGGTTATCCTCACAAGGGGAGGGTGCTAAACTATTGAAAACAAGGCTCAGTGGGGTTATCCTCACATGGGGAGGGTGCTAAACTATTGAAAACAAGGCTCAGTGGGGTTATCCTCACAAGGGGAGGGTGCTAGACTATTGAAAACAAGGCTCAGTGGGGTTATCCTCACAAGGGGAGGGTGCTAGACTATTGAAAACAAGGCTCAGTGGGGTTATCCTCACAAGGGGAGGGTGCTAGACTATTGAAAACAAGGCTCAGTGGGGTGATCCTCACAAGGGGAGGGTGCTAAACTATTGAAAACAAGGCTCAGTGGGGTTATCCTCACAAGGGGAGGGTGCTAGACTATTGAAAACAAGGCTCAGTGGGGTTATCTTCACAAGGGGAGGGTGCTAGACTATTGAAAACAAGGCTCAGTGGGGTTATCCTCACAAGGGGAGGGTGCTAAACTATTGAAAACAAGGCTCAGTGGGGTTATCCTCACAAGGGGAGGGTGCTAGACTATTGAAAACAAGGCTCAGTGGTGTTATCCTCACAAGGGGAGGGTGCTAGACTATTGAAAACAAGGCTCAGTGGGGTTATCCTCACAAGGGGAGGGTGCTAGACTATTGAAAACAAGGCTCAGTGGGGTTATCCTCACAAGGGGAGGGTGCTAGACTATTGAAAACAAGGCTCAGTGGGGTTATCCTCACAAGGGGAGGGTGCTAGACTATTGAAAACAAGGCTCAGTGGGGTTATCCTCACAAGGGGAGGGTGCTAAACTATTGAAAACAAGGCTCAGTGTGGTTATCCTCACAAGGGGAGGGTGCTAGACTATTGAAAACAAGGCTCAGTGGGGTTATCCTCACAAGGGGAGGGTGCTAGACTATTGAAAACAAGGCTCAGTGGGGTTATCCTCACAAGGGGAGGGTGCTAGACTATTGAAAACAAGGCTCAGTGGGGTTATCCTCACAAGGGGAGGGTGCTAAACTATTGAAATCAAGGCTCAGTGGGGTTATCCTCACAAGGGGAGGGTGCTAGACTATTGAAAACAAGGCTCAGTGGGGTTATCCTCACAAGGGGAGGGTGCTAGACTATTGAAAACAAGGCTCAGTGGGGTTATCCTCACAAGGGGAGGGTGCTAAACTATTGAAATCAAGGCTCAGTGGGGTTATCCTCACAAGGGGAGGGTGATAAACTATTGAAAACAAGGCTCAGTGGGGTTATCCTCACAAGGGGAGGGTGCTAGACTATTGAAAACAAGGCTCAGTGGGGTTATCATCACAAGGGGAGGGTGCTAAACTATTGAAAACAAGGCTCAGTGGGGTCATCCTCACAAGGGGAGGGTGCTAGACTATTGAAAACAAGGCTCAGTGGTGTTATCCTCACAAGGGGAGGGTGCTAGACTATTGAAAACAAGGCTCAGTGGGGTTATCCTCACAAGGGGAGGGTGCTAAACTATTGAAAACAAGGCTCAGTGGGGTTATCCTCACAAGGGGAGGGTGCTAGACTATTGAAAACAAGGCTCAGTGGGGTTATCCTCACAAGGGGAGGGTGCTAGACTATTGAAAACAAGGCTCAGTGGGGTTATCCTCACAAGGGGAGGGTGCTAGACTATTGAAAACAAGGCTCAGTGGAGTTATCCTCACAAGGGGAGGGTGCTAGACTATTGAAAACAAGGCTCAGTGGGGTTATCCTCACAAGGGGAGGGTGCTAGACTATTGAAAACAAGGCTCAGTGGGGTTATCCTCACAAGGGGAGGGTGCTAGACTATTGAAAACAAGGCTCAGTGGGGTTATCCTCACAAGGGGAGGGTGCTAGACTATTGAAAACAAGGCTCAGTGGGGTTATCCTCACAAGGGGAGGGTGCTAGACTATTGAAAACAAGGCTCAGTGGGGTTATCCTCACAAGGGGAGGGTGCTAGACTATTGAAAACAAGGCTCAGTGGGGTTATCCTCACAAGGGGAGGGTGCTAGACTATTGAAAACAAGGCTCAGTTGGGTTATCCTCACAAGGGGAGGGTGCTAGACTATTGAAAACAAGGCTCAGTGGGGTTATCCTCACAAGGGGAGGGTGCTAGACTATTGAAAACAAGGCTCAGTGGGGTTATCCTCACAAGGGGAGGGTGCTAAACTATTGAAAACAAGGCTCAGTGGGGTTATCCTCACAAGGGGAGGGTGCTAGACTATTGAAAACAAGGCTCAGTGGGGTTATCCTCACAAGGGGAGGGTGCTAAACTATTGAAAACAAGGCTCAGTGGGGTTATCCTCACAAGGGGAGGGTGCTAGACTATTGAAAACAAGGCTCAGTGGGGTTATCCTCACAAGGGGAGGGTGCTAGACTATTGAAAACAAGGCTCAGTGGGGTTATCCTCACAAGGGGAGGGTGCTAGACTATTGAAAACAAGGCTCAGTGGAGTTATCCTCACAAGGGGAGGGTGCTAGACTATTGAAAACAAGGCTCAGTGGGGTTATCCTCACAAGGGGAGGGTGCTAGACTATTGAAAACAAGGCTCAGTGGGGTTATCCTCACAAGGGGAGGGTGCTAGACTATTGAAAACAAGGCTCAGTGGGGTTATCCTCACAAGGGGAGGGTGCTAGACTATTGAAAACAAGGCTCAGTGGGGTTATCCTCACAAGGGGAGGGTGCTAGACTATTGAAAACAAGGCTCAGTGGGGTTTTCCTCACAAGGGGAGGGTGCTAGACTATTGAAAACAAGGCTCAGTGGGGTTATCCTCACAAGGGGAGGGTGCTAGACTATTGAAAACAAGGCTCAGTGGGGTTATCCTCACAAGGGGAGGGTGCTAGACTATTGAAAACAAGGCTCAGTGGGGTTATCCTCACAAGGGGAGGGTGCTAAACTATTGAAAACAAGGCTCAGTGGGGTTATCCTCACAAGGGGAGGGTGCTAGACTATTGAAAACAAGGCTCAGTGGGGTTATCCTCACAAGGGGAGGGTGCTAGACTATTGAAAACAAGGCTCAGTGGGGTTATCCTCACAAGGGGAGGGTGCTAAACTATTGAAATCAAGGCTAAGTGGGGTTATCCTCACAAGGGGACGGTGCTAGACTATTGAAAACAAGGCTCAGTGGGGTTATCCTCACAAGGGGAGGGTGCTAGACTATTGAAAACAAGGCTCAGTGGGGTTATCCTCACAAGGGGAGGGTGCTAAACTATTGAAATCAAGGCTCAGTGGGGTTATCCTCACAAGGGGAGGGTGCTAGACTATTGAAAACAAGGCTCAGTGGGGTTATCCTCACAAGGGGAGGGTGCTAGACTATTGAAAACAAGGCTCAGTGGGGTTATCCTCACAAGGGGAGTGTGCTAAACTATTGAAATCAAGGCTCAGTGGGGTTATCCTCACAAGGGGAGGGTGCTAGACTATTGAAAAAAAGGCTCAGTGGGGTTATCCTCACAAGGGGAGGGTGCTAAACTATTGAAAACAAGGGGTAACAATCATCATGACCCCTACCTTTATTCAATTGGTCTTTATTTCTTGTTGAACAAAATGTATTTCTCAAAGCAAATGTATAAAAAATACATTTGGAGCTGAGAATATAGAGAACATAGAGAATATAGGGAATATGGAGAACATAGAGAACATAGAGAACATAGAGAATATAGAGAACATAGAGAATATAGAGAATATAGAGAACATAGAGAATATAGAGAATATAGAGAACATAGAGAACATAGAGAATATAGAGAACATAGAGAACAGAGAATATAGAGAATATAGAGAACATAGAGAACATAGAGAATATAGATAATATAGGGAACATAGAGAACATAGAGAATATAGAGAACATAGAGAACATAGAGAATATAGATAATATAGGGAACATAGAGAACATAGAGAATATAGGGAATATGGAGAACATAGAGAATATAGAGAATATAGAGAACATAGAGAACATAGAGAATATAGAGAATATAGAGAACATAGAGAACATAGAGGATATAGAGAACATAGAGAACATAGAGAATATAGAGAACATAGAGAACATAGAGAATATAGAGAACATAGAGAACAGAGAATATAGAGAATATAGAGAACATAGAGAACATAGAGAATATAGATAATATAGGGAACATAGAGAACATAGAGAATATAGAGAACATAGAGAACATAGAGAATATAGATAATATAGGGAACATAGAGAACATAGAGAATATAGAGAATATAGAGAACATAGAGAATATAGAGAATATAGAGAACATAGAGAATATAGGGAACATAGAGAACATAGAGAATATAGAGAACATAGAGAATATAGAGAATATAGAGAATATAGAGAACATAGAGAATATAGAGAACATAGAGAACATAGAGAATATAGAGAACATATAGAACATAGAGAACATAGAGAATATAGAGAATATAGAGAACATAGAGAACATAGAGAACATATAGAATATAGAGAATATAGAGAATATAGAGAACATAGAGAACATAGATAATATAGAGAACATAGAGGATATAGAGAACATAGAGAATATAGAGAATATAGAGAATATAGAGAATATAGAGAACATAGAGAACATAGATAATATAGAGAACATAGAGAATATAGAGAACATAGAGAATATAGAGAACATAGAGAATATAGAGAACATAGAGAATATAGAGAACATAGAGAATATAGAGAACATAGAGATCATAGAGAACATAGAGAATATAGAGAACATAGAGAACATAGAGAATATGGAGAACATAGAGAACATAGAGAATATGGAGAACATAGAGAACATAGAGAACATAGAGAATATGGAGAATATAGAGCAGTATTGGTATTATTTATTTTATACAGTCTTTTTAGTTCATCTTTATCAAGGGATCCAGTAATTCTGGTCCCCACTGTTACAGAAGGATCAATATTGGTGCCCACCACTAGTAACATCTCTGTAATATATAATGTCATCGCTGTAACATGATATTACGAATAACAGGAACCTGTGTTTAAAGTACCAGGACTTTGTCAACTAACCCGGTAGATTTCTGCTCCTCTTCAGGTTGAAGTTGACATGTAGAAGTTTGTAAGCCAGTGTTATATTTGCATGTCATTGCATGATTGGGTGTTGCCCACAGGCATGTATCTTCTTGACAAGTTGAACCCTCCCAGGCCTTTCTGTCTCAATTATAATAGTAGGGAGAGACTTTAATGTTCTGACAATAACAATGTAGAGGTAGATCTCCTTTAACAGCCTCTGCTGGGCTGCATTCCATGTGGTTGAAATCACAGTAAAAGTTAGCATGAAAGCAGGGTGTGTAGAGATGGTGATGAGGATGCTTAACCCTTGTGTGGTGTTTGGGTCTGTCTGACCCATTTTCAATTTTTACCAGAAGAAAGATTACACAATTATATATATTTTTTGTCATTTTCTGTGACAAATAAAACATTTTAATTCAAATAAAACATTCTGATCATTTATAGTACATATGATATTACATATGTGGTGTTTGGGTCCACTGGACCAGAGGGTAATGAAAGTGTGTGTGTGCGTGTGTGTGTGTGTGTGTGTGTGTGTGTGTGTGTGTGTATGTGTGTGTGTGTGTGTGTGTGTGTGTGTGTGTGTGTGTGTGTGTGTGTCTGTGTGTGTGTGCCGACACTCTGTCTTCCTCTTCCCTGCGCCTGCTGTTTCAACAGAGCACCAAGAACCTGTTTGTCTCCCTGCCTTGTCTGTTTGTCTCCCTGCCTTGTCTGCTTGTCTCCCTGCCTTGTCTGTTTGTCTCCCTGCCTTGTCTGCTGGTCTACCGTTTTTCTCACACTCTTTACCCGTGGTAGTGTGAAAAACTACACAATGTCTTGCAGGAACCTTTTCGATGTTATTACAATACATTACTTCAATACATTATTCCAATACATTGTAAAACACTCTACCCTGGCCCGGTGCAAATGGAGGAGGAACACAACAAATCACTAGCTTTGCATGTGTGGCTCCTTTCCACAATCAATCAGTATGGCAGAAAGAATCTCTGCTCAGAGGGCCTTAGAAATCATCTTTGCAGATAGAGATGCTAGTGTGGAAGGAGCATCTTCCACTTTGCAAGATTAAGATTTTTAAGAATATGATGATCATGTCTCTGTCAATTCGGAGTCTGACAGTGAGTTGTAAGAAGAGGATGAGATTGACCTTCAGCTAGCCCCAGGACCAGCCCTTCAGCAGCCAGCCCGAGGACCAACCGTCAGTAGCCAGCTCGTCAGCAACCAGCACAAGCCCCAGGACCAGCCTGTCAGCAGCCAGCCACTGGACCAGCCCATCAGCAGCCAGCCCGTCAGCAGCCAGCCCGTCAGCAGCCAGCCCAGGAACAGCCCGGCAGCAGAAAGCCTCAGGACCAGCCCTTCAGCAGCCAGCCCCAGGACCAGCCGTCAGCAGCCAGCTCGTCATCAACCAGCCCCAGCCCCAGGACCAGCCTGTCAGCAGCCAGCCACAGGACCAGCCCATCAGCAGCCAGCCCGTCAGCAGCCAGCCCGTCAGCAGCCAGCCCCAGGAACAGCCCGTCAGCAGCTAGCTCCAGGACCAGCCCGGCAGCAGCTAGCCTAAGGACCAGCCCTTCAGCAGCCAGCTCGTCAGCAGCCAGCCCCAGGACCAGCCCGTCAGCAACCAGCCCCAGGACCAGGATCAGCCCGTCAGCAGCCAGCCCCAGGACCAGCCCGTCAGCAGCCAGCCCCAGGACCAGCCCGTCAGCAGCCAGCCTCAGGACCAGCCCATCAGCAGCCAGCCCCAGGACCAACCCATCAGAAGCCAGCCCGTCAGCAGCCAGCCCCAGGACCAGACCATCAGCAGGCTGCATCTCTGATCAGTCTTCTCCTTGTATGAGCTGAAATTTTAGAGGGACGGCCAGGTCTTGGTAGATTTGCAGTGGTCTGATACTCCTTCCATTTCAATATTATCGCTTGCACAGTGCTCCTTGGGATGTTTAAAGCTTGTAAAATCTTTTTGTATCCAAATCCGGCTTTAAACTTCTTCACAACAGTATCTCGGACCTGCCTGGTGTGTTCCTTGTTCTTCATGATGCTCTCTGCGCTTTTAAAGGACCTCTGAGACTATCACAGTGCAGGTGCATTGATACGGAGACTTGATTACACACAGGTGGATTGTATTTATCATCATTAGTCATTTAGGTCAACATTGGATCATTCAGAGATCCTCACTGAACTTCTGGAGAGAGTTTGCTGCACTGAAAGTAAAGGGGCTGAATAATTTTGCACGCCCAATTTTTCAGTTTTTGATTTGTTAAAAAAGTTTGAAATATCCAATAAATGTTGTTCCATTTCATGATTGTGTCCCACTTGTTGTTGATTCTTCACAAAAAAATACAGTTTTATATCTTTATGTTTGAAGCCTGAAATGTGGCAAAAGGTCGCAAAGTTCAAGGGGGCCGAATACTTTCGCAAGGCACTGTATATGCATATCCTAGCTTCTGGGCCTGAGTAACAGGCAGTTTACTTTGGGCACGTCAGACAGGCGGAAATTCAGGAAACTAGACCGTGCACTGAAATATTAACGACTGAAAATGCAGCAGCAACTCTTCCAAGGGTCCATTAACTACTGAATATGCAGCAGCTACTCTTCCTGGGGTCCATTACCTACTGAACATGCAGCAGCCACTCTTCCTGGGGTCCATTACCTACTGAACAGGCAGAAGCTACTCTTCCTGGGGTCCATTACCTACTGAATAGGCAGAAGCTACTCTTCCTGGGGTCCATTACCTACTGAACAGGCAGAAGCTACTCTTCCTGGGGTCCATTACCTACTGAATAGGCAGAAGCTACTCTTCCTGGGGTCCATTACCTACTGAATAGGCAGAAGCTACTCTTCCTGGGGTCCATTACCTACTGAACAGGCAGAAGCTACTCTTCCTGGGGTCCATTACCTACTGAATAGGCAGAAGCTACTCTTCCTGGGGTCCATTACCTACTGAATATGCAGCAGCTACTCTTCCTGGGGTCCATTACCTACTGAATATGCAGTAGCCACTCTTCCTGGGGTCCATTACCTACTGAACATGCAGTAGCCACTCTTCCTGGGGTCCATTACCTACTGAACATGCAGCAGCCCCTCTTCCTGGGGTCCATTACCTACTGAATATGCAACAGCTACTCTTCCTGGGGTCCATTACCTACTGAACATGCAGGAGCTACTCCTCCTGGGGTCCATTAACTTCTTACGGATCACTGGGACGCGAGCGTCTCATGTTGACAACATCCGGTGAAATTGCAGAGGGCGAAATTCAAATTACAGAAATCGTAATATTAAACATTCATGAAAATACAAGTGTCATACATAATTTAAAAGCTTAACTTCTTGTTAATTCAGCCGCATTGTTCAATTTCAAAAAGGCTTTACCGCGAAAACACACCATGTGATTATCTGAGGACAGCGCCCAGCACACAAAGCATTAATAATGATAATAACATGCATATATTAGCAACTGAGACTGAGGAGCTGGCCGTTTACAATGGGCACCTTTTCATCCAAGCTACACAATACTGCCCCTGCAGCCATAAAAAGTTAAGTAATTTTTCATGCTCAGTTTTCCTGTGTGTATCAAGGATGGTCCACCACCCAAAGAACATCCAGCCAACTTGACACAACTGTGGGAAGCATTGGAGTCAACATGGACCAGCATCCCTGTGGAGCGCTTTCAACACCTTGTAGAGTCCATGCCCCGACGAATGTAGGCTGTTCTGATGGCAAAAGGGGGTGCAACTCAACATTAGTAAGGTGTTCCTAATGTTTTGTACAGTCTGTGTGTTATCTGGTGGAAGGGTGAAATAAATTAAGTTACTCATTAAAACTTCAGGCTAGGTGTCCCGCTAGCAGGACATCTTCTGGTGAAACTGGAGGGCACGCAATTCAAATAAATAATCATAAAAATAACGAATATTAAACACTTAGGAACATACAAGTGTCTTATATCGAATAAAAGCTTAAATTCCTGTTAATCTAACTGCACTGTCCGATTTACAATAGGCTTTACAGCGAAAGCATGCCATGCGATTGTTTGAGGACGGCGCCCCACATAGAAATATTTTTCCACCAGCACAGGTTACATAAATTCACAAAGGGAGGGAGGGACTAGTTCCCTTCACAAAATAGATGGCATCATGAAGCAGGAAAATTATGTGGATATATTGAAACAAAATCTCAAAATTTCAGTCAGGAAGTTAAAGCTTGGTCGTAAATGGGTCTTTCAAATGGACAACGACCCCAAGCATACTTCCAAAATTGTAGCAAAATGGCTTAAGGACAACAAAGTCAAGGTATTGGACTGGCCATCACAAAGCCCTGACCTCAATCACATACAACATTTGTGGGCAGAACTGAAAAAGTGTGTGCGAGCAAGGAGGCCTACAAATCTGCCTCAGTTACAACAGCTCTGTCAGGAGGAATGGACCAAAATTTACCCAACTTATTGTGGGAAGCTTGTGGAAGGCTTCTAACTATCCTCGCTCCTCGCCATGTAAATCTGACATGAGAAAACATCAGGTTTCTAACTATCCTCGCTCCTCAACATGTAAATCTGACAGGAAAGAACATCTGGTTTCTAACTATCCTCGCTCCTCAACATGTAAATCTGACAGGAGAAAACATCAGGTTTCTAACTATCCTCGCCATGTAAATCTGAGAGGAGAAAACATCTGGTTTCTAACTATCCTCAACATGTAAATCTGACAGGAGAAAACATCTGGTTTCTAACTATCCTCAACTTGTAAATCTGACAGGAGAAAACATCTGGTTTCTAACTATCCTTAACATGTAAATCTGACAGGAGAGAACATCTGGTTTCTAACTATCCTCAACATGTAAATCTGAGAGTAGAGAACATCTGGTTTCTAACTATCCTCAACATGTAAATCTGAGAGTAGAGAACATCTGGTTTCTAACTATCCTCAACTTGTAAATCTGAAAGGAGAAAACATCTGGTTTCTAACTATCCTTAACATGTAAATCTGACAGGAGAGAACATCTGGTTTCTAACTATCCTCAACATGTAAATCTGAGAGTAGAGAACATCTGGTTTCTAACTATCCTCAACATGTAAATCTGAGAGTAGAGAACATCTGGTTTCTAACTATCCTCAACATGTAAATCTGAGAGTAGAAAACATCTGGTTTCTAACTATCCTCAACATGTAAATCTGAGAGTAGAGAACATCTGGTTTCTAACTATCCTCAACATGTAAATCTGACAGGAGAAAACATCTGGTTTCTAACTATCCTCAACTTGTAAATCTGACAGGAGAAAACATCTGGTTTCTAACTATCCTTAACATGTAAATCTGACATGAGAGAACATCTGGTTTCTAACCATCCTCAACATGTAAATCTGAGAGTAGAGAACATCTGGTTTCTAACTATCCTCAACATGTAAATCTGAGAGTAGAGAACATCTGGTTTCTAACTATCCTCAACATGTAAATCTGAGAGTAGAAAACATCTGGTTTCTAACTATCCTCAACATGTAAATCTGAGAGTAGAGAACATCTGGTTTCTAACTATCCTCAACATGTAAATCTGAGAGTAGAGAACATCTGGTTTCTAACTATCCTCAACATGTAAATCTGAGAGTAGAAAACATCTGGTTTCTAACTATCCTCAACATGTAAATCTGAGAGTAGAGAACATCTGGTTTCTAACTATCCTCGCACCTCAACATGTAAATCTGTCATCGTCATCCAGACCCTAAAACCCTCTATTTTTGTCAATCCACTCGTCAGGATTGGAACTTCACAACGTTACACCCAGAAAGGTGAAAGTGTTAAAGTAACAGGAGTTATATTTGGTATTTCCCAAATAGAAAGGCTTTCATCTATTCATTTAAGAACAGGTTTCCATCTCAACCATAATGTTAGCCAAGTTGTTTTGATTGTAAATCCAGGACAGAATTAAAGACAGAATTTGAGGAAGATGTGATAAGGACAACTATTCTCTAATTGTTTGAAATCAGTGGATCCAACATGGATGTAAAACATGCACACAGGATAAATACAATTGTTTATACAATGGAGCTTTCAAATATTTACCCACTGCTAGTGGGGCAACCTTAGCATTTTCTGATTGGTCAATTCTTGGAAGCAATACCATCTGTTTATTGGCTAGCCAGAGCAATTCTTCTGATTGAGATCGAGCACAGCAATGTGATTGGCTGTGTATTATTGACATTGCAATACCCATGAGAAAATACAGTTGAACAGTTTCATTCTATGATTTTATTACCTAAATCTTTTTTATTTTATTGTAGCTTTGTTGACAATAATTAAATGTGTACATTCATTGTGTTATTGCATTAATACAGTCTGAACAGTAGTTATTTGGGGGAAGTTACCAACATAAAAGTGTAATATTGGAATATGTCTGACAAGTGGAAGTCCTGCCCAGTGTGAAAGCCAACACACACAGCCTTACACACTCAGCTCCCTGTATTCTACAGCTGCACTGCTACAGCTTCACCTGGAGGGGCGACAGAAACAACCAGATTAAAGGGACAGGACAAACAAGACCAATGACAGATAACACATCTTATCTGAAAGACTCTCCTGACATAAATGTCCCAATAGAGTCACTATGAAACAGAAACTGACTGGCCATGGGACATTTTGGGGCCAGATGGGCCGGTCCATATTTAAGCAGAGTGGGCTGGCCTAAATTGGGGGTTCCCAAAGAACAACTGTTTGGGGCGGGGGGGGGGGGGGGGGGGGGGGGGGGGGGGGGTAGTATGTAAGAAAATACATGTAAATGTTGAAAAGAAAAACAGTCACATTATCAATCATCACAGATCACTGCACCTGTACATAGCCCACCTGTACATAGCCCATCTGTAAATAGCCCATCCAACTACCTCATCCCCATACTGTATTTATTTATTTATCTTGATCCTTTGGACCCCAGTATCTCTACTTCCACATTCATCTTTTGCACATCTATCACTCCATTGTTTAATTGCTATATTGTAATTACTTTGCCACCATGGCCTATTTATTGCCCTTGTCTTACCTCATTTGCACTCACTATAAATATACTTTTTGTACTGAATTATTGACTGTATGTTTGTTTATTCCATGTGTAACTCTGTGTTGTTGTTTGTGTCGAACTGCTTTGCTTTATCTTGGCCAGGTCGCAGTTGTAAATGAGAACGTGTTCTCAACTAGCCTACCTGGTTAAATAAAGGTGTTCTCAACTGGCCTACGTGGTTAAATAAAGGTGTTCTCAACTAGCCTACCTGGTTAAATAAAGGTGTTCTCAACTAGCCTACCTGGTTAAATAAAGGTGTTCTCAACTGGCCTACCTGGTTAAATAAAGGTGTTCTCAACTAGCCTACCTGGTTAAATAAAGGTGTTCTCAACTAGCCTACCTGGTTAAATAAAGGTGTTCTCAACTGGCCTACCTGGTTAAATAAAGGTGTTCTCAACTAGCCTACCTGGTTAAATAAAGGTGAAATAAAATATAAAAAATGTTCACAATCCCCGACTGATTTCAAAACAAGATAAACATGTCATAAATAAATACATCACTCACCCTAACGTCAGGACCAGACTCCACAGACAACAGGTTGGGTTGGTCCTCCTCTTCCTCCTCTTCACCAGTGGGAAACCAGCTAGGATAATATTACACAGACGGATTAGATTACATCAGATATTCATTGATTTATTGATTTGATAATTAAAGTATAAGGACACTCCAGCCGGAGACAACATTATATATGACCTCAGTTATAATACTCTGTCAACTAGTAATACAGAGATGAACATCACAGAGACATTAATACAGAGATGAACATCACAGAGACAACATTATATATTACCTCAGTTATATTACTCTGTCAACTAGTAACACAGAGATGGACATCACAGAGACATTAAACATTAACACAGAGATGAACATCACAGAGACAACATTATATATGACCTCAGTTATATTACTCTGTCAACTAGTAACACAGAGATGAACATCACAGAGACATTAAACATTAATCGTAATCTGAAATTGTGTGTTTATTAAGACTTAACATTAAGTCTTAATAAAACCTCCAAGGAAAATGTTCATGGAACCATAGTAAGACGTTCTCAGAACCTCCCTGGAACCATAGTTAGATGTTCTCAGAACCTCCCTGGATCAATAGTATAACGCTCTCAGAAACCTCCCTGGAACCATAGTAAAACGTTCTCAGAAACCCCTCTGCAACCTAAACCTTAACGTTCCCAGAACAGGCTAACTCTTCACTTCCGTTTTCAGAACGTTTAAAAAACGCTCCGTTTTACCAGTCAGTAAAGTCATGGCTTCCTCCCAAGAACTTTCAGCAAATCAAATTCGCTAGTTGGGATTCCAGTTCTTGTACTCCATGTCATATGCCAAATTATGTTGACAAGGAGTAGAATGTTATCACAAAATTGACTGGTGCCTAGGCTAAGAAGATCCCGTAGGGTTCAGAGCCTGTTTTGAGAGGGAGACCTGTCAAGACTTGTTTAGCAGGACCAGGCTAACTGTAGAATTAGATAGCAGGACAAGGCTAACTGTAAACTTGATTAGCAGGACCAGGCTAACTGTAGACTTAGATAGCAGGACCATGCTAACAGCATTCGTAAGTCAGGCTAACTGTAGACCTAAGTCAGGCTAACCGCACCTGGAGGTGAAGAGAGCCTTCTCGTTGATCATCTGGACTCTGAAGATGTTGACAGCCTTATAGACGTCTATCACATCCTGGTACTTCTCCAGTAGATGCCTGAAGAGAGAGAGACAGGATAGAAAAGAGTCACTCCACAATATCACCACACTTGACAAGATTAAACACAACAATGTGGAGTTCAGACACTATAAACTTCCATTGGCAATCAATATCATCAATATCAACCAGCATACCTCATATCATCAATATCAATCAGCATACCTCATATCATCAATATCAATCAGCATATATTATATCATCAATATCAACCAGCAGATATTATATCATCAATATCAACCAGCACATCTCATATCATCAATATCAACATACATTATATTGTATCAGTTGTATTACATTATAATTTCCTCAATGTACCTGTAATATGTCCCAGACTCATCCTTCTGGTTCCTCTGGTCTGGCTTCATGTCCTCTCTCCCCCACTGGTAGCAGGGGCAGGGGAAGAGGTTTAGCCAGGGGTAGAGGCAGGGGCTGGGGCCTGGTCTGGTCCTCTCTCCCAGCGGCAGGTTCTGTGCCAGGTAAGGTCTGAGCAGGGCTCTGGGCAGCAGAGACACCAGCCAGTAGATGGGCTCCTCATTTACAATGTCATGAAAGCTCTGGAGGTACTGACGCACAGCTGCAGAGGGCTGGATGGAGGACAGGTTCTGTAGGCAGGAAGAGGAAGAGATGGAGGAAGTGAGACAAAGAGTTTACTATGTGGTTATGGCTAAGCTTAGCCGAATACATTTCAACTCAGTTTCACAGTTCCTGACATTTAATAAAAAGTTCAAATTCCATGTCTTAGGATCACCACTTTATTTTAAGACTGTGAAGTGTCAGCATAATAGTAGAGAGAATGATTTATTTCAGCTTTTATTTATTTCATCACATTCCCAGTGAGTCAGAAGTGTACATACACTCAATTAGTATTTGGTAGCATTGCCTATAAATTGTATAACTTGGGTCAAACGTTTCGGTTAGCCTTCCACAAGCTTCCCACAAGTAGGTGGGTAAATTTTGGTCCAGTCCTCCTGACAGAGCTGGTGTGACTGAGTCAGGTTGGAATGCCTCATTGCTCGCACATGCTTTTTCAGTTCTGCCCACATATTTTCTATAGGATTGTGGTCAGCGCTTTGTGATGGCCACTCCAATACCTTGACTTTGTTGTCCTTTAGTCATTTTGCCACAACTTTGGAAGTATTATTGGGGTCATTGTCCATTTGGAAGACCCATTTGCAACCAAGCTTCAACTTCCTGACTGATGTCTTGAGATATTGCTTCAATATATCCACATAATTGTCCTGACTCATGATGGCATCTATTTTGTGAAGTGCACCAGTCCCTCCTGCATGTCATAAATAAATATGTCACTCAAGCTAACATAAGGTCCAGACTCCACAGACCAGAGGTTGAGTTGGTGCAAAGCACCCCCACAATATGATGCTGCCACCCCCGTGCTTCAAGGTTGGGATGGTGTTCTTTGGCTTGCAAGCCTCCCCCTTTTTCCTCCAAACATAACAATGGTCATTATGGCCAAACAGTTCTATTTTTGTTGCATCATACCAGAGGACATTTCTCCAAAAAGTACAATCTTTGTCCCCATGTGCAGTTGAAAACCGTAGTCTGGCTTTTTTTTAAGGTTTTGGAGCAGTGGCTTCTGCCTTATATCCACTCGTTTCACTGTGGATATACAGTGCCTTGCGAAAGTATTCGGCCCCCTTGAACTTTGCGACCTTTTGCCACATTTCAGGCTTCAAACATAAATATATAAAACTGTATTTTTTTGTGAAGAATCAACAGCAAGTGGGACACAATCATGAAGTGGAACGACATTTATTGGATATTTCAAACTTTTTTAACAAATCAAAAACTGAAAAATTGGGCGTGCAAAATTATTCAGCCCCCTTAAGTTAATACTTTGTAGCGCCACTTTTTGCTGCGATTACAGCTGTAAGTCGCTTGGGGTATGTCTCTATCAGTTTTGCACATCGAGAGACTGACATTTTTTCCCATTCCTCCTTGCAAAACAGCTCGAGCTCAGTGAGGTTGGATGGAGAGCATTTGTGAACAGCAGTTTTCAGTTCTTTCCACAGATTCTCGATTGGATTCAGGTCTGGACTTTGACTTGGCCATTCTAACACCTGGATATGTTTATTTTTGAACCATTCCATTGTAGATTTTGCTTTATGTTTTGGATCATTGTCTTGTTGGAAGACAAATCTCCGTCCCAGTCTCAGGTCTTTTGCAGACTCCATCAGGTTCTCTTCCAGAATGGTCCTGTATTTGGCTCCATCCATCTTCCCATCAATTTTAACCATCTTCCCTGTCCCTGCTGAAGAAAAGCAGGCCCAAACCATGATGCTGCCACCACCATGTTTGACAGTGGGGATGGTGTGTTCAGCTGTGTTGCTTTTACGCCAAACATAACGTTTTGCATTGTTGCCAAAAAGTTCAATTTTGGTTTCATCTGACCAGAGCACCTTCTTCCACATGTTTGGTGTGTAATGCTAAAAGACCTTGAACTGAATGGAGTCAAAAAGGGAAAAGATAGAAGATATGATTGGTTTACGTTTTGGGGGTGTGTCTAAATACACCAAAACCTGGGTAACCGAAATTTAACTTGAAATTAACCAAAACAAAAAAAGTTAAATATGAGGAATTGAAAATGTTTATGGAAGGTTTTTGGAATTGATAAATCACCTACTACGTTCTAGTTGAATTTTCTTGCTATAAATCCTCTTAAATTATATATTAATATATATTGTCTTAAATTGTATAAATAGATATATTATCTTAAATTATATATTATGATATATTATCTTAAGTTGTATAAATATATATATTATCTTAAATTGTATAAGATATATTATCTTAAATTGTATTTGAAGATATATTATCTTAAATTATATAAATAGATATATTATCTAAAATTGTATAATTAGATATATTATCTTAAATTGTATATTAAGATATATTATCTTAAATTGTATAAATAGATATATTATCTAAAATTGTATAATTAGATATATTATCTTAAATTGTATATTAAGATATATTATCTTAAATTGTATAAATAGATATATTATCTTAAATTGTATATTATGGGTGATTGTTATAACAGCTTCCTACCAGGTGTGGTTGAGTTTGGTTCTGGGCCTCCTTCAGAGACTCCTGGTAGCGTTGATGTGTTCTCTGGAGAAACATCATGATGTCTGGAGGACCCTGGACTGTTCTGATCAGCACCTGGCTCATACACACATTTACACTGTTATACAGAGCAACTTATCTTAAGAGAACTAGGGACGACAACCACGTATCACAGTCATAGTAAGTAAATCTTTATGGTATTGGTTTAATTGAATGTATTTTATTTTCACCCGCAGCATGGGGATGACTCTGTCCAGGTATAGCACCTCCTGGTGGCAGAAGTCAGCATAGCAGCGGGCAGGCAGACGTCTGGAATACATCCCTCTGAGGAAGGTTGTGTCGAGGATCTCATCTGCTACTCTCTCACTGGTCTCCCACAGGACGTCATAAATACTCACCTCTTCAACCAGCTCTGGGGGAGGGAAGGGCAGTGTTCACAACTACTACTGTGGTACAGTTTAGCAATGATTAGTACAAAACCCAAAACAGATCATAAAAAAAACCCAATTGTTTCAACACTCTGAGCACATTTTGAGCACATTTTGTGGAATTTCTTTCCTTCTTAATGCATTTGAGCCAATCAGTTGTGTTGTGACAAGGTAGGGGGTGGTATACAGAAGATAACCCTGTTTGGTAAAAGATCAAGTTCATATTATGGCAAGAACAGCTCAAATAAGCAAAGAGAAATGGCCGTCACTCATTATTTTAACTTTTTAGGGATAGGGGGCAGTATTTGGAAGTTTGGATGACTGTGGTGCCCAAAGTAAACTGCCTTTTACTCAGGCTATTCTAGAAATCCTCTTCCTCTTTAACGGGATATCTTCAACATTCTAAATCTCCCTTTATTTAAATCTCCCATTTTAAATCTCCCACTTCCAACATTCTATTCACTCTAAACAATCTGACATTCTGAAGAGGAATGTTGATGATGGTACTTGCGAATGCCCTTTCAAGCTTTCAAACATGTTGAACCGATCTGGAATTAAGCTTTTTATCCTCCTAGAAAACCTCATCCTCTTTAATAAGGATCCGCCTCTTTTTTTTTCAATTTCGCCTGTAATGACACACACATCTAACTGCCTGTAGCTCAGGCCTTGAATCAATGTCCAACTCATCCCAAATCATCCAAATTGGGTTGAGGTCGGGTGATTGTGGAGGCCAGATCATCTGATGCAGCACTCCATCACTCTCCTTCTTGGTCAAATAGCCCTTACACAGCCCGGAGTTGTGTTGGGTCTTTATAGTCCCACTAAGTGAAAACCAGGGATGGCGTATCACTGCAGAATGATGTGGTAGCCATGCCGGTTGAATGTGCCTTGAATTCAAACTGAATCACTGACAGTGTCACCAGCAAAGCACCATCACACCTCCTCCTCCTTGCTTCACGGTGGGAACCACACATGCAGAGATCATCCATTCACCTACTCTGCGTCTCACAGATACACGGCGGTTGGAACCAATAATCTAAAATCGAATGTCCATTGCTCGTGTTTCTTGGCCCAATCAAGTCTCTTCTTGCTACCTTTAGTAGTGGTTTCTTTGCAGCAATTTGACCATGGAGGCCTGATTCCCGCAGTCTCTTCTGAACAGTGGATGTTGAGATGTGTCTGTTACTTGAACTCTGTGAAACATTTATTTGGGCTGCAATTTCTGAGGACGGTAACTCGAATGAACTTATCTTCTGCAAGCAGAGGGAACTCTGGGTCTTCCTTTCCTGTGGCGGTCCTCATGAGAGCCAGTTTCATCTTAGCGCTTGATGGTTTTTGCGACTGCACTTGAAGAAACTTTCAAAGTTCTTGAAATTTTCCACATTGACTTGCTTAATTTCTTAAAAACATTTTCCAAAAAAGCAGATGAATCGTTTACCTTTGAAGATCTTCATCTTTTTGCAATCCCAAATGTCCCAGTTACACAAAGTCCTTCTTTATACCCCCCCCCTCAAAAAAAAAATATATTTTTATTTTATTATTTATTTATATATTTTATTTTATTTGGCGCGTTTGATTCAGAAATACACCAGTTCACCTACAAAGGAATGTAAAAAGTAACTTGGTCCAAACATTTCAGACAACGTTTCTAATCCAACCTCAGGTACCCTAATATGTAAATAATCGATCAAATTTAAGACGGAATAAACTGTTTTCAATACTGGAGAAAAACAACGAGTCATTCACGCTCACCAAAATAGTAGAGTCCTTCTGAGTGACACTTAGAAAACGATCACTTCTTAATTTTTCCCATAAAAAAAACATTGAACAATTTCTAAAGACTGTCGGCATCTAGTGGAAACCAGAGGAACTGCAATCCTAATCATTTGGCTTTCCCATAGAAAAGCATTTTGACCTCAAAAAAACACATTTCCTAGATGGTTTCGCCTACCAAATCAGTTATGTTATACTCAGAGACATTATTTTAACAGCTTTAGAAACTTTAGAGTATTCTCTATCAAATACTAACATGCATATGCATATCCTAGCTTCCTAGCTTAGTCTATCCGAGGCAATGGGCCAAGACATTCCTACCTCTCTCGTGTGATTTCTTCTGACTTGGTAATGCTGCTAAACCAGATCTAAAAGAAAATGAAATAAAAAAAGACATGAATGTAATTGAGTTTTAATATGGTGCATGTATAAAACATGTCCAGATACAAGACAGTGTTAGACCTGCTACCTTGTCTCCATAGAACACACATAGAACCTCAGCTCTGCACAGGACACGTCATTCCAGCCCTGCCCACCTGTTGTCAAGACAAATCTCACTTCAGTTATTTCAATGTGCTCAGAGAGTGTGTGTGTGTGTGTGTGTGTGTGTGTTTGTGTGTACCTCCAGTGTGTAGCTCCATACAGTTCTCCCCCTGTCCAGAGTTACTGGGCTCATCCTCCTCCCAGTAGAAACTGTCAACAGCTGAGCCGTCACTCCACAGCCACATCCCCTCCTTATCACAGAAACACATTGATTGATGGATTGAAACCACTTCATTGTTTTTAAACAGAAAGTACGTTGACCTTTTGCCTCTGTAAACTGTAGACATTTGACAGACTGACAGACTGACTGATTAATTATTGACCCAGTGTACCTGAGCTGCATCGTAGCCTCCTATCCAGACCGGCTGGTCTGTGTGTCTCCTGACCAGATCCTGGACAAACACCTGTTGACCCGGGCTGTGAACCGACACCAGGTTCCCTCTGTGCTGGGAGCAGTACAACTAGAGAGACAGTCAGAGATGTGTGCTAGTCTTGAAGTATCAATGGTTGTGAAATAGTATTAGTTGTAGGAGTGACAGCAGTAGAAGTGGTAGTATTGGTGACAGAAGTAGTACTAGTAGTAGTAGTAGTAGTAGTAGTTTTTAATTTAACTAGATTTTAAAGTATACAATTTTATGTGAAAAAAAACAGATTTTAGCTTCATTCTTTTACCATAGATTTGCCCTAAATCAATTCCTAACCAACTCTATTACAGCAACAGAACAAGTTGACCTTTAGTTTCTCAGTCTCTCCCAATTACAAGCGTTACCTCTGCAGTGGCCCAGGTGGCCCAGACGGGGTAGAAGGAGAAGCAGCGATGCTCATTCTGATGCCACCCGGCTGGGCATGGTGACTGGGAGTCCACCCCTTCCACCTCCTCCTCTGTAGTGTTCACTACCCCCGGGGCAGCATCCAGCCCTGGAACAACAACACACACCGACAGTATGTACTGTTCAAGAGCTGTGCTTGACTTAGTTTACCTGGTACATTGGAAGCAATTAATGGAATAATCCCAAAAATGCAAACTAAGCTAGATCAAGTAGCACCTCAAATACTGTATAGCATCTAGAGTTGGGTTTGACTAGATACAATGCTATTTTACTGTAAACAAATTGACAACAGACTTTCAGCACTCTTATAGGGAAGGACATTCAACATGCACACGGCCCTTTCACAGATGGTTGATGATTGCCCGAGTGAAATTCATGATAAAAAGATTGTGGGGGCTGTTTTGTTAGACTTCAGTGTGGCCTTTGACGTTATCATTCATAGTCTGATGCTGGAAAAACTTAAGTTTTATGGCTTTGTACCTCCTCCTATATTGTGGAAAAAGAGTTACCTGTTTAAATAAATAACAATTTGTATTTAAGAATTTGTTCTTAATTACAGACCTGCCTAGTTAAATAAAGGTAAGAATTTGTTCTTAACTGACCTGCCTAGTTAACTAAAGGTTAAGAATTTGTTCTTAACTGACCTGCCTAGTTAACTAAAGGTTAAGAATTTGTTCTTAACTGACCTGCCTAGTTAAATAAAGTTTAAGAATTTGTTCTTAACTGACCTGCCTATTTATATAAAGGTTAAATAAAAAAGTGTTTTAACAGAACACAGAGGGTGTTTTCTATCAATCATTTTAACTGTTTACACACACCGTCTGTTTTTCAAGTTTCATATTCACCTGTTGAGAGGTGCATAGCCGTCACTACACAACAAAGCAGCAGAGACATTCTGCCAACCGACCTACAGAGGAAACATTGATATTACTTTACATAACAACTCTACATTTAACAACCTCTAATAGTGTTAAAGGGATCCTGGATACCATTTTAATGTCTCCGTGTGCATTAGGAAGGAAGGTAGTGGTTGTTTCACGAGCAAATGCTATCTAGCATTAGCACAATGACTGGAAGTCTACAGGTACGGTAGCATTGCTAATACACCTGTAGACTTCCAGTCATTGAACTAGAATCGTACATTGTGCATTTAACATAACTTATTTTAAAATGACATCGCTTAACATGACAAAACAACACAAATGAACTTTTAAGTGACATAAGTTAACATGACATAACATAGCAGCTCCATCTGTAACGTAGCACATTACCTGTACATGAATCAGAGAATGTTGAGAGTACCTGAGCTGGCTAGAAACACAGTGACAGTAGTAGTAGTAGCTTGGTCTTGGTAGTGTAGCTCAGAATCAGAGAATGTTGAGAGTACCTGAGCTGGCTACTGCTTCTGGCTTGGATTAGTCACTGTTGAGGAGGAGGAGTGAAATGAGGTGATGTAAGGAGAAGAGATGAGGAAATAATAAGGTACTGCAGAACAGCAACCAGACCATATCCTCCTCTCTACACTAGTGGGTGTGTCCTAAAAGCCTCAGCCCTGCCCACTCTCATTATCAGTCAGACTAGAATCACACCAATAACCTGCTAGTTCTAACAACACATCTCCTGTTCTGACAGACTAGAATCACATCAACGACCTGCTAGTTCTAACAACACATCTCCTGTTCTGACAGACTAGAATCACATCAACAACCTGGTAGTTCTAACAACACATCTCCTGTTCTGACAGACTGGAATCACATCAATATCCTGCTAGTTCTAGCAACACATCTCCTGCTCTGACAGACTAGATTCACATAAACAACCTGCTAGTTCTAGCAACACATCTCCTGTTCTGACAGACTAGAATCACATCAACAACCTGCTAGTTCTAGCAACACATCTCCTGCTCTGACAGACTAGATTCACATAAACAACCTGCTAGTTCTAGCAACACATCTCCTGTTCTGACAGACTAGAATTACATCAACAACCTGCTAGTTCTAACAACACATCTCCTGTTCTGACAGACTAGAATCACATCAACATCCTGCTAGTTCTAACAACACATCTCCTGTTCTGACAGACTAGAATCACATCAACATCCTGCTAGTTCTAACAACACATCTCCTGCTCTGACAGAAGACACAGAGAAAACCGCTCAGACACACACTAACCTTAAGTAAGGTCACACACTCTCTCTCTCTCTGTTTTACACGTAAAAATTATAGTGCATGTAAATGAAGGAAGAAAATTGTTTGCAAAAAAAAAAACGCCCTAAGAGAGCCTTTTCATTTCTCTATTTGGTCGGCGTGTGATTTGGGTGGGAATTCTAGTTTTCCTATTTCTTTGTTTGGCCTGGTTTGATTCCCAATCAGAGGCAGCTGTCTATTGTTGTCTCTGATTGGGGATCATACTTAGGCAGCCTTTTTTCCCACCTTAGTTTGTGCGATGTTGTTTTTGGTACTGTGCTGTTTAGCCCTACTAGATGTTACATTTCTTTTTTTTTCTTCTTTTTTCGGTGTTCATTTAATAAATTAAAATGTATGCCTACCAAGCTGCACCTTGGTCTCATTCCAACAACGGACGTAACAATATTGCAGGAGCAACAAGTGGACCACATTTTAACTTCTTGACTATACTTGAGACGCAGACGTCTCAAGTAGGCACCTGGAAATGCAAATGCGCTACGCTAAATGCTAAATGTACTCGTTACAACTCAAACCTTGATCAAAATTCACAAGCAGGGTATTGAATTAAAGCTACACTCGTTGTGAACCTAGCCAGCAAGTCAGATTTTTAAAATGCTTTTCGGCGAAAGCATGAGAAGCTATTATCTGATAGCATGCACCCCCCAAAATACCAGCACGACACGTAAACAACAGATTTTGCGGTAGCCGGCGCTACCCAAAACGCAGAAATAAAATATAAAACATTCATTACCTTTGACGAGCTTCTTTCTTGGCACTCCTATATGCCCCATAAACATCACTATTGGGTCTTTTTTTCGTTTAAATCGGTCCATATATACCCAAAATAGCTTTGTATGGAAGCTGTGTCATTCAGAAAAAAACATCGTTTTTAAACGCTGCGTAATTTTTTTTAATTAAAAAAGTCGACGATAAACTTTCACAAAACACTTCGAAATCCTTTTCGAAATCCAACTTTAGGTATTAGTAAACATTTATAATCTATCAAAATGATTACAGGGCGATGTATATTCAATAGCTCCTCGCTTGCAAATCAATGGCTGCCAATGTCTTCATTAACAACATCCGGGTGAAGACTGGAAGAAACGGATGCCAGATAGATGGATTTTCCAACAATTAATTCAATTGAAAATGACGACAATGGCGACATCGTGTGGAATTTGTATGAATTGCATGCAGGTCGATATTACATTTTGTCCTCTTTTAACAACTCGTGGAAGTGACTTATGGAAATTATTTTTAGCTTTCAGAGAGCAGTTTTTCTTGCGTTTTTCAATGAAACACACGATCTGTTATAGTCACAGCCGTGATTTAACCAGTTTTAGAAACTTCAGAGTGTTTTACCCACACATACTAATCATATGCATATACTATATTCCTGGCATGAGTAGCAGGACGCTGAAAAGTTGCGCGATTTTTAACAGAATGTTCGAAAAAGGAGGGGGTAGAAGTAAGATTCAGAAACCACGTCAATGGCGGTTTTAAAACTACTCGCGCGTTGAGGTTGTTAACCTCTCTGCGCACGGAACCCGGCAGCAGGCTGAAATTCTACAACATACGGTGATCGCTACATAAATAGTAATATTACACATTAATGAAAATAGAAGTGTCTCACATGTTTCGAAAGCCTAGAATCTTGCTAATCCAACTGCGTTGTCAGGTTTAAAAAAGGATTTACTGCAAAAGAATACCATGGGATTATCTGAGGATAGAGCCCCATAAAAAACAATTATTTCAACAAGCACAGGCTAACAAAATCACAAACTGCAATGAAATTTGCTCCGCTGTTTCATTGATTTACTGTATTTTTTAATTAAGGGGACCTCTATTTTTGAAAACTCATTATGAATGATGTTGACTAAATGTGTTATGAAGATTGTTATGAATGATACTGCAGCCAATTAGGTAACGTGACTGAAGAAAGTGTAAACAAATGGTTAAAAAGATCTAAGTTTAGCATTTTCACAGTAGCTCTGAGACACTACTTACATAAAAGGCATTCACATTCACAGAGATAGCAGATAGTGACTATGTGCGTTGAGTTTTGTATGTTCCCCTTTTCTGACAACAGTCCTTTGAATTATCATTAATAATCATATTGAATTAAACTTTTTATTTGCTAGTATCCAAGAAAAGGCGAATCAGACAGAGCACCTATCCTAGAGTTAGTTCTTAGGGCATCAATCGTAAATGTTAGGCCAACAGTGTGTTCTCTGCCAAGAAAACATGTGTTCTTAGGGTAGTCTGGACCCAGTTAACATAGTGGGGAAAAGATGTGTTCTTAGGGTAGTCTGGACCCAGTTAACATAGTGGGGAAAATATGTGTTCTTAGGGTAGTCTGGACCCAGTTAACATAGTGGGGAAAAGATGTGTTCTTAGGGTAGTCTGGACCCAGTTAACATAGTGGGGAAAATATGTGTTCTTAGGGTAGTCTGGACCCAGTTAACATAGTGGGGAAAAGATGTGTTCTTAGGGTAGTCTGGACCCAGTTAACATAGTGGGGAAAGATGTGTTCTTAGGGTAGTCTGGACCCAGTTAACATAGTGGGGAAAAGATGTGTTCTTAGGGTAGTCTGGACCCAGTTAACATAGTGGGGAAAGGCTGATCGCCATTCGCAACTAAAGTAAAGCTGACTCTACTTTAACTTCATTTTTCGAAAAAGGTGGGGAAACGCAAAGTCAAAATTATGAAAAGTTAAAAAAAAACGTACATTTACCCTCCACTTCATTACTGTCTGGAACCAAATGAGATGGATTACGTTTTTCCAAGAGGCCGCCATTGTTTGAATAACATGGCAACCATGTTTAAAATCCACAAACTGGAATACACTTCTTAGAGTGACAATGGAAAACAGGCTAAACAGGTAACTCAGCAACGACCCAGAATCATCTGATCATAATCATTTCAGGGAACTGAACTGGCTTCCATTTGATCTCTGGTTGGTGCAGAGCTATCACGCCCTGACCATAGAAAGGCTTTTAATCTCTATTTTGGTTAGGTCGTGGTGTGACTAGGGTGGGTGATCTAGTGTGTTTATATCTATGTTGGCCTTGTATGGTTCCCTAATCAGAGGCAGCTGTTTATCGTTGCTTCTGATTGGGGATCATATTTAGGCAGCCATTTCCCCACTGTGTTTTGTGGGATCTTATTTTGAGTTAGTGCATGTAGCACCTCTGAAGTCATGGTTCGCTGTTTGTTTCTTGTTTTTGTTTTAGGTTTCACATTATAAAGATGTGGAAGTTAACTGTGCTGCTGTGCTGCTGCTCCAGTTTCAACTGACCTGAGCCCTAGGACAATGCCCCAGGAATACCTGACATGATGACTCCTTGCTGTCCCCAGTCCACCTGACTGTGCTGCTGCTCCAGTTTCAACTATTCTGCCTTATTATTATTCGACCATGCTGGTAATTTATGAACATTTAAACATCTTGACCATGTTTTGTTATAATCTCCACCCGGCACAGCCAGAAGAGGACTGGCCACCCCATATAGCCTGGTTCCTCTCTAGGTTTCTTCCTAGGTTTTGGCCTTTCTAGGGAGTTTTTCCTAGCCACCGTGCTTCTACACCTGCATTGCTTGCTGTTTGGGGTTTTAGGCTGGGTTTCTGTACAGCACTTTGAGATATCAGCTGATGTACGAAGGGCTATATAAATACATTTGATTTGATTTGAACTCCATTCTCGCTGCGCCTTGGTCCGCTCATTACGACGATCGTGACAGAAGATCCCACCACAACAGGACCAAGCAGCGTGCCCAGATGGAGAAAGTATCCTGGACTTGGGAGGAGATCCTGGCAGGACAGGATTGCCTTCCCTGGCGGGAGACAAAGGAGAGAAGGGAGGACATTGATGACGGAGGGGTTCACGGCCACAGAGTAAGCCCAAAAGACAGCCTAAAAAACTTTTTTGGGGTGGGGGCACACAGGGTGGTCGGCGGAGCCGAGGAATGAGCCAGAGACCGTCAGGGAGTCAAAGGAGGAACCTAATGAAAGATTCCGGAGAGAGGTGGTGGCGATGAGAGTGCTGCAGCGTAGGCATGCTGAGGAGCATGACACCAGTCCGGGGTCATCTGCACCGGTTTCAAGCATCTGGCCTTCAGTGCGCCTCCCAAGTCCAGTACGTCCTGTGTTTCCTCCACGTACTCGCCCTGAAGTGTGTGTCACCGTTCCGGTAGAATTTGTGCCGGCCCTACGCACCAGGTCTCCAGTGCGCCTCCACAGCCCAATACATTCTGTGCCAGGTTCCCGCACTCGCGCTGAAGTGTAATGACATCATTGTGCACCAATGGCTTCCGGCGACAGTCCCCAGTCCAGAGCTTCCGGCGACAGTCCCCAGTCCAGAGCTTCCGGCGACAGTCCCCAGTCCAGAGCTTCCGGCGACAGTCCCCAGTCCAGAGCTTCCGGCGACAGTCCCCAGTCCAGAGCTTCCGGCGACAGTCCCCAGTCCAGAGCTTCCGGCGACAGTCCCCAGTCCAGAGCTTCCGGGGACAGTTCCCAGTCCAGAGCTTCCGGTGACGGTTCACAGTCCAGAGCTTCCGGCGACAGTTCCCAGTCCAGAGCTTCCGGGGACAGTTCCCAGTCCATAGCTTCCGGCGACAGTTCCCAGTCCAGAGCTTCCGGTGACGGTTCACAGTCCTGAGCTTCCGGTGAAGGTTCACAGTCCGGAGCTCCCGGCGACTGTCACAGTCCGGAACCTCCAGCGAGGGTCAACGGGTCCGGAGCTTCCAGGCAAGGCGTCCAGTCCTTCTCCAGGGCAGGCGCCTTCTTCTGCGCCGGTGCCCAGTCCAGGCACGGTGTCCAGGCCCGCTCCATGGCCAGAGCCTTCTTCTGCACCGGTGCCCAGTCCAGGCACGGCGTCCAGGCCCGCTCCAAAACCAGAGCCTTCTTCTGCACCGGTGCCCAGTCCAGGCACGGCGTCCAGTCCAGCTCCAAAACCGGAGCCTTTTTCGGCGCCGATGTCCAGTCCAAGCACGGCGTCGAGTCCCGCTCCAAGGCAGGAGCCTCCCTCTGCGCCATTACCCAGTCCGGGTACGGTGTCCAGTCCAGCTCCATGGCCGGAGCCTTCCTCGGCGCCGGTGCCCAGTCCGGGTGCGGCGTTCAACCCAGCTCCATGTCCGGGGCCTTCCTCTATGCTGAGGTCCAGTCCGGGCCCAGTCAAGGCCTACCTTCACAGTTGCAAACAGTAGTCTAGCTTTTTTTATGGCGGTGGTTGAGTGGTTGAAAAATGAGTTTTAATGACTCCAACCTAAGTGTATGTAAACTTCCGACTTCAATATTTTTTTAAACATTATATTCATTGACATTGTTCTACAGAATACAGGATGAATAAGGTAATAAAAATATATATTTTCTTAGAAGTGAAGAACGTTATTATCCCCAAACTACAACAGTGACTGATAAATAGTGCATTTAAAATAGTAGTTTTTTATCTCTAGTGTATACAATTGAAGTCGGAAGTTTACATACACTTAGGTTGAAGTCATTAAAACTCGTTTTTCAACCACTCCACAAATTTCTTGTTAACAAACAATAGTTTTGGTAAGTCGGTTAGGACATCGACTTTGTGCATGATACAAGTAATTTTCCAACAATTGTTTACAGACAGATTATTTCACTTATAATTCACTGTATCACAATTCCAGTGGGTCAGAAGTTTACATACACTATGTTGACTGTGCCTTTAAACAGCTTGGAAAATTCCCGAAAATGATGTCATGGCTTTAGAAGCTTCTGATAGGCTAATTGACATAATATGAGTCAATTGGGGGTTTAACTGTGGATGTATTTCAAGGCCTACCTTCAAACTCAGTGCCTCTTTGCTTGACATCATGAGAAAATCAAAAGAAATCAGCCAGGACCCATACAAAAATTGTAGACCTCCATAAGTCTTGTTCATCCTTGGGAGCAATTTCCAAATGCCTGAAGGTACCACGTTCATCTGTACAAACGATAGTACGCATGTATAAACACCATGGGACTACGCAGCCGTCATACCGCTCAGGAAGGAGACGCGTTCAGTCTCCTAGAGATGAACGTAATTTGGTGCAAATCAATGCCAGAACAACATCAAAGGACCGTGTGAAAATACTGGAGGAAACAGAAACAAAAGTATCTATATCGACATTAAAACGAGTCCTGTATTGACATAACCGGAAAGGCCGCACAGCAAGGAAGAAGCCACTGCTCCAAAAACCGCCATAAAAAAGCCAGACTATAGTTTGCAAATGCACATGGGGACAAAGTTCGTTCTTTTTGGAGAAATGTCCTCTAGTCTGATGAAACAAAAATAGGACTGTTAGGCCATATTGACCATCGTTATGTTTGGAGGAAAAATGGGGAGACTTGCAAGCTGAAGAACACCATCCCAACCATCCCAATCTACTGCAGAGATAGCCTGCAAAGTTCTGTCATACTTTCCAGGTCTATGCCCAAACAGTCCGAGCTTCTAATTTTAAAAATGAATCTCTCCAGAAATGAGTCTCTCACTGTTGCTGCCGGTAATAGTTTCCCCTGAGCTCCCAGCTGTACCCTGGACACCATATGTGAATTAATTGCCCATCTATCTTCACAGTTCGTTCTGTTAGGTGACCTTAACCCGGGATATGCTTAACACCCCGGCCGTCCTATAATCTAAGCTTGATGCCCTCAATCTCACACAAATTATCAAGGAACCCACCAGGTACAACCCTAAATCCGTAAACATGGGCACCTGGGCACCCTCATAGATATTATCCTCACCAACTTGCCTTCCGAATTCACCTTTCCTGTTTTCAATCAGGATCTCAGCGATCACTAACTCATTGCCTGCATCCATTATGGATCCGCGGTCAAACGACCTCCACTCATCACTGTCAAACGCTCCCTAAAACACTTCTGCGAGCAGGCCTGGGTATCCTGGAAGGATATTGACCTCATCACGTGAGTAGAGGATGCCTGGTTGTTCTTTGAAAGTAATTTCCTCAGCATTTTAAATATGCATGCCCCTTTCAAAAAATGCAGAACTAAGAACAGATATAGCCCTTGGTTCACTCCAGACCTGACTGCCCTCGACCAGCACAACATCCTGTGGCGTACTGCTCTAGCATCGAAAACTCCCAGCGATATGCAACTTTTCAGGGAAGTCAGGAACCAATACACACATTCAGTTAGGAAAGCAAAGGCTAGCTTTTTCAAACAAAAATTTGCATCCTGAAGCTCTAACTCCAGAAAGCTCTGGGACACTGTAAAGTCCAGGGAGAATAAAAGCACCTCCTCCCAGCTGCCCACTGCACTGAGGCTAGAAAACGTTGTCCCCACCAATAAATCCACGATAATCGAGAATTTCAATTAGCATTTCTCTACGGCTTTCCTCCTGGCTACCCCAACCTAGGCTAATAACTTCGCACCCTGGACCCGTACAAATCAGCTGGGCTAGACAATCTGAACCCTCTCTTTTCTAAAATTATCCGTCGCCATTGTTGCAACCCCTATTACTAATCTGTTCAACGTCACCTAAAGACTGGAAAGCTGCTGTGGTCATCCCCCTCTTCAAAGGGGGTGACACTCTAGACCCAAACTGTTACAGGCCTATATCCACCCTGCCCTGCCTTTCTAAAGTCTTCGAAAGCCAAGTTAACAAACAGATCACTGACCATTTCGAATCCCACCGTACCTTCTCTGCTGTGCAGTCAGGTTTCCGAGCTGGTCACCGGTGTAGCTCAGCCACGCTCAAAGTACTAAACGATATCATAACCGCCATCGATAAAAGACAGTACTTTGCAGCCGTCTTCATCAACCTGGCCAAAGCTTTTGACTCTGTCAATCACCGTATTCTTATTGGCAGACTCAACAGCCTTAGCTTCTCAAATGACTGCCTCGATGGTTCACCAACTACTTCTTAGATAGAGTTCAGTGTGTCAAATCGGAGGGCCTAATGTCCGGACCTCTGGCAGACTCAATGGGGGTACCACAGGGTTAAATTCTCGGGCCGACTCTTTTCTCTGTATATATATAAATGATGTCGCTCGCTCTTGCTGTGGGTGATTCCTTGATCCACCTCTACGCAGACGACACCATTCTGTATACATCTGGCCCTTCTTTGGGCACTGTGTTAACAAATATCCAAATGAGCTTCAATGCCATACTTACACTCCTTCCATGGCCTCAGCAACCAATCGCTGCCTGCACCCGCCCACCCGACTAGCATCACTACTCTGGATGGTTCTGACTTAGAATATGTGGACAACAATACATACCTAGGTGTCTGGTTACACTGTAAACTCTTCTTCCAGACTCATATTAAGCATCTCCAATCCAAAATTAAATCTAGAACCGGCTTCCTATTTCGCAATAAAGCCTCCTTCACTCACGCTGTCAAACATACCCTCGTAAAACTGACGATCCTACCGATCCTCGACTTTGGCGATGTCATTTACAAAATAGCCTCCAACACTCTACTCAGCAAACTGGATGCAGTCTATCACAGTGCCGCCCGTTTTGTCACCAAAGTTCCATATTCCACCCACAACTGCGACCTGTATGCTCACATTGGCTGGCCCTCGCTACATATTCGTTGCCAGACCCACTAGCTCCAGGTCATCTAGTAGTCTTTGCTAGGCAAAGCTCTGCCTTATCTCAGCTCACTGGTCACCATAACACCCACCCGTAGCACGCGCTCCAGCAGGTATATCTCATTGGTCATCCCCAATGCCAACACCTCCTTTGACCTCCTTTCCTTCCAGTTCTCTGCTGCCAATGACTGGAACAAATTGCACCCAAAAAAATGTTGGAGACTTATATCTCCCTCACTAACCTTAATCAGCAGCTATCTGATCAGCTTACCGATCACTGCAGCTGTACATAGCCCATCTAACTACCTACCTACCTCATCCCCATATTGTTTTGATTTACTTTTTTGCACACCAGTATTTCTACTTTTACATCTGCACATCTATCACTCGTGTTTATTTGCTCAATTGTAATTACTTTGCTACTATGGCCTATTTATTGTTTTGCCTCCTTACTCCATTTGTATATAGATTTTTCTATTGTGTTATTGACAGTACTTTTGTTTATCCCATGTGTAACTGTCTTGTTTTTGTCGCACTGCTTTGCTTTAACTTGGCCAGGTGGCAGTTGTAAATGAGAACTTGTTTCCTGGTTAAATGGGGGGGGAAAATGAAGAAAAACAGCATTCCACATGCCACAATCAACAGCCTGATCAACTCTAGGTGAAGGGAAGGAGATGTTTGTGGCAAATGGTCACACCAGATACACCAGTTGTCTGATCCATGCCCATACCTTTTTTAAAGTCATCTTTGACTAACAGATACATATCTGTATTTCCAGTCATGTGAAATCAACAGATTAGTATCTGGTGAGTTTACATTGACTGGTTTCCTTTTAAGAACTGTAACTCAGTAAAATCTATTTAAATTGTTGCATGTTGAGTTGATATTGTTTGTTCAGTGTAGTTATAACTATTTGTTTTTCATATTATAATCTTGTGTATATAATTCGTTTTCAAGTTTTTTCAATTTGAACTTGTCATCCTCAATCCTTTTAAATGGATTATATAAACATGTGGTTGTATTGTGGTTTTAAATGGTCAAATCTAATCCCCTAGCGGGTCATAGAACACACCTTCCATGTCATTATTTTCCATTGAGCCCCTCGTTGATGATCCCTTACATAACATGGATTAGATGGTACAATCTGAATTGAAGGATTTCCCCTTTTGCCTTGTCATTGGCAGGATGTTTTTACACAAGGAAGTGAATCCTCCATATGACCATTTTAAAGGGGTATTATCCTTTGTTTTCGTGTTTGTTTTCATACAGTTTACAGGACATGTCTAGTGGTTAGGGGTTGTTTCTGGACAGGAATGCCAGCTCCACTTTGACATTATGCTAATGTTTTTCTTAATGTAAATTCAGTCCAGCACGGTGTCTTGTCTGATCGACACATCTATAGGTGGAATCCATGCAACATTCCCTATTTCTCCATCTCTCCACTAAACCGCTGGTTTGTTACTCATACACCGCATCTCGTTGTCAGAGGGGAGATGTTGTTTTTAGTTTGGCTGTGGAAAATATAACAAGTAGGGAAATAACACAAACATTCTGAGAGTGGTTAAATATTTATTTCCAGAAAAATACACATAATCGTAATCTTTTTTTAAACATTATATTTATTGATGTTTTTACCAGTAATCAACATACAGTAGATAGGCTACAGAATACAGGATGAATAAGGTAATACAAAATATTTAATTTCCTATAAATGAAGAACGTTATTATCCCCAAACTACAACAGTGACTGATATACAGTACATTTAAAATAGTAGTTTTATGTCAGTGTATATATTTCACCAACACAAAATGAATGGGGCCGGACAGCTGTATATCCAATGTGACATTTTATACCTTTCCCTGAACTTAACCTGAACTTAACCTAACATTAACCCAAACCTCAGTGAAGATATACCTGAACTTAACCTAACATTAACCCAAACCTCAGTGAAGCTATACCTGAACTTAACCTAACATTAACCCAAACCTCAGTGAAGCTATACCTGAACTTAACCTAACCTTAACCCAAACCTCAGTGAAGCTATACCTGAACTTAACCTAACATTAACCCAAACCTCAGTGAAGCTATACCTGAACTTAACCTAACCTAACCTTAACCCTAACCTCAGTGAAGCTATACCTGAACTTAACCTAACATTAACCATAATCTATTAAGTTTTTCTTCTTTCGGTCGAATATCCAATTCCTAGTCCTATACATTGGGACGAATTTCAGCATAGTTTTTAACGACAGAAGAGAAGCGAATTACTTTGACCTCTTTGGTTTTGGTCTTCTTGTCATCCCACTGGTACTCTGGAGACAACAGCTTGCTGGGCTTGTTGTAAAGCAGGTACCTGTTGAGGTGACTCTCCTCCTGCCAGGCAGCCTCGATGGAATTCCTCGCATCCTCTTCAAGCTGGTTCCGACATACCTTTGTTAGTGTGTACACTTCCTCCAACAACCCACCGAACACGGCCCCGGCATAGTAGTAATCTCCCTCATCCATGGGGATGTAAGCTGTCGAGGCTGGACGCCGTTCGTATGTGAAGTGGTCACGGGTCACCTGGTAGAACCATGGGTGAATCACAGCAACCAGCCTGCCCAGAGACTCGGCTCCCCAGCGAGCGTGGAACTTGCTGTCCACGTCCAGACAGAAGATGTAGTCGGCCTCCCTGCTGATCTGACGTTCGATGGCTGTCTGGATGATCTCCATCCTCCGGGCTGATATCTCCTGCCAGCGGTTTGAACCTGGCACCTGGATCACACTCAAATGTCTCCCCTGAGACAGGTTCACTGACGGAACATCGTCAGGACGATCTGTGAAAACGTAGTAGCGCACGTTGAAGTCGACCAGGAAGTGCTTCTCTGCTGTCTCCAGGAAATCTCTGAGAAAGCGGACGTATCTGTCAGAATTTAAAGACACAAGGGGTAACTGTCAAAATATAGGAAACATCAACATAAAGTGTCTTAATAGAGAGTTGGGCCTCCACCAGCCACCTTTGGTCCTCCACCAGCCACCTTTGGTCCTCCACCAGCCACCTTGGTCCACCACCAGCCACCTTGGGCCACCACCAGCAACCTTGGGACACCACCAGCAACCTTGGGCCTCCACCAGCCACCTTTGGTCCTCCACCAGCCACCTTTGGTCCTCCACCAGCCACCTTGGTCCACCACCAGCCACCTTGGGCCACCACCAGCAACCTTGGGCCACCACCAGCAACCTTGGGCCACCACCAGCCACCTTGGTCCACCACCAGCCACCTTGGGCCACCACCAGCCACCTTGGGCCTCCATCAGCCACCTTGGTTCTCCACCAGCCACCTTGGGCCTCCACCAGCCACCTTGGGCCTCCACCAGCCACCTTGGGGCACCACCAGCCACCTTGGGGCACCACCAGCCACCACCAGCAACCTTGGGCCACCACCACCAACCTTGGGCTACCACCAGCCACCAGAACAGCTCTAATGCACCTTGGCAAAGATTCTACGAGTGTCTGAAACTCTATCGGAGGGATAATTTGGTGTTTTGTTGATAGTCGTGGAAAACTCTATCTCAGGTACGGCCTCATTTGGATTGAGATCTGGTGACTGGCATATGGTTTACATCGTTTTCATGCTCATCAAACCATTTAGTGACCACTTGTGCCCTGTAAATGGGGGCATTGTTGTTCTGGGTGATTAGCCATGGTAGCAAAAAGAGTGACTGAAATAATGGTCAGCCCAGCCTTTTTATACATGACAGTGAGCATGATGGGATGTTAATTGCTTAATGAACTCAGAAACCACACCTGTGTGGAAGCACCTGCATTCAATATACTTTGTATCCCTCATTTACTAGTGTTTTCCATTATTTTGTCAGTTACCTGTACATAACATAAGGGTTGAAGGTGCCTTGCTCAATGGCACAACGGCAGTATCAGACACCTGCGATTCTGATGCCAGAAACACTCTGTAGAACATGGACCCATAACTTGGACCCAGAGACACAGAGACCCAGAACATGGACCCAGAGACCCAGAACATGGACCCAGAGACACAGAGACCCAGAACATGGACCCAGGGACCCAGAACATGGACCCAGATAACCAGAACATGGACCCAGAGAACCAGAACATGGACACATGGACCCAGAACTAGAATAGTTGACCTTTGTTGTACCACAAATATGGAATATTCTATTTGTTCTATTTGTTGTATGGTCATTCTCATAGGACTGTATAGGACATTCTAAACCGTTTCCGACCAGAAATTACAGTCTACCAGAAAATAAACAAAGTAGTACAATTATTCAAATCTTAGCCAAACTGTGAATCATGACAATTATGATATCGTATTACCTGCCATGTGACATGAGCTAGTTATGTCCTCATACACTGAGTGTACAAAACATTAGCAACACCTTAATATTGAGTTGCACCACCGAAAGCGTTCCACAGGGATTCTGGCCCATGTTGACTCCATTGCTTCCCATAGCTGGTCATGTCCTCATACACTCTACTAGGTGCTGAAAGCTTTCCACAGGGATTCTGGCCCATGTTGACTCCAATGCTTCCCATAGCTGGTGATGGCCTCATACACTCTACTAGGTGTTGAAAGCGTTCCATAGGGATTCTGGCCCATGTTGACTCCAATGCTTCCCATAGCTGGTGATGGCCTCATACACTCTACTAGGTGTTGAAAGCTTTCCATAGGGATTCTGGCCCATGTTGACTCCAATGCTTCCCATAGCTGGTGATGGCCTCATACACAGTGTTGTTGTTGTCTTGCCCATTCACCATCTGAATGGCACACAATCCATGTCTTAAATGTGTTGAGGCTTAACAATCCTTCTTTAACCCGTCTCCTCCTCTTCATCTACACTGATTGAAGTGGATTTAACAAGTGACATCAATAAGGGATCATAGCTTTCACCTGGATTCACCTGGTCAGTCTGTTATGGAGAAAGCAGGTGGTCATAATGTTTGTACACTCAGTGTAGTTTCAGTGTTTTTAAAAATATTGCTAGTTTAATTTCCCTTTTTGAATATTTGGGAAAGGTTGTAGGCTACTCACTTTCCAACGGCAAACACTGTGGTTGCTATGGTGATGTTCATGGACTTGTAGATTGTGTCGACGAGGTCAGGGTCAAAGGTTCCTTCCCAGACGATGGGTGCCAACCACGGGGTGACTGCCACCACATCAGTACGACTAAAGAAACAAAACAAGATCAAGCCTGACTGTGTTGTACTGATTATGATCTCAATGTTTACAGATATACAGATCAAGCTGGACTGTGTTGTACTGATTATGATCTCAATGTTTACAGATATACAGATCAAGCCGGACTGTGTTGTTCTGATTCTCTGATTCTCTGCTCAATGTTTTTGCAGTTAAAGTCCCATGAAAAGACGTGTGGTATACTAAGCTACACGCTAATGTGTAAGATAACAATGAGAGGAAACTAACAAAACGTAACAACACTACTCACCCCGCCAAGACACTGGGCTGCTTGTACAATAGCCTGGGAGAACAAAACGTAATTCATTAGTTAATGAAGATATGGGCTGATGTTGTTATTGCTCTCTCAAAAACAAGGTGCTAGTACCAAAAAGGGTTTTTAACTTTTTCACTGCAGGGGAAACCTTTTTTAGGCTGTGGAGAACCTTTTTTAGGCTGTGGAGAACCTTTTTTAGGCTGTGGAGAACCTTTTTTAGGCTGTGGAGAACCTTTTTTAGGCTGTGGAGAACCTTTTTTAGGCTGTGGAGAACCTTTTTCATATTGGCACTTTGGATCATCCTTTATATATAAAAAAAATTAAGCTGCGGACTGTTCTAGCAGGAAAACAATGTGGAGAGTGGAAGAATAGGATTGTAGTCAATCTAGGTTGCTTTAAAAAAAATGTATGAGGGTAAGTTGGGTTGGAGTAATAACATTTGTGGAATTACCATGTGTTTTTTTTCCACGTGGTTTCACCCATGGATGTAAACATGAGGTTTGTGGAGAATTGATTTGGGGGCGTGGGTAATTATGTAGGGGTGTGTCCTCCAGTGGCTGTGGGCTTTAGGTATGTTATTTAAGACTAAGTTAGAGGTTGTCGCTGATTGATGTTGGTTTTCCCTTTGTCATTATGGCGTATTGTGATGTCATTATGGGGTATTGTGATGTCATTATGGGGTATTGTGATGTCATTATGGGGTATTGTGATGGCATTATGGGGTATTGTGATGGGATTATGGGGTATTGTGTGTAGATTGATGAGACAAAAATGACTCAATCCATTTTAAAATAAGGCTGTAATGTAACAAAATGTGGAAAAAGGTCTGAATACTTTCCAAACACACTGTAAATAAGAGCTTGCTACCATGACACTTTGTGGAAAAAGCACCCTAATTAACTCTTTTGTCCTACTACAGTTGACCTATGTCCTTATGGCCTACACCTACCAACGTGTTTTCCATTTCATTTGGAACGGCAAGCTAGTCAAAATTAAACGGGCCTATTTATATTTTGGAGATGAATTCAGAGGGCGAATATGAATTCGGAGGGCAGATATTATTAAATATTAAAGCATTAGACCTCTCACAAAAGCTTCAGTCACACCAAAGTTATACTTAAATCCAAACTGGTTCTCTCGCAGATTAGTAAGAATGTCTCACCCCATGTTCAAGAATGGCCTTTTTCCCTTTATATAGATTACAACCTCTCACTTTCAGTTATTATATATAAATATCACTATTTTTAAAACAAGTCATAGAAAGTTGGAAGGTTGGAATGTTGCAAAGGCACACACCTGTCTTGAAAAGGTCCCACAGTTGACAGGGCATGTCAGAGCAAAAACCAAGCCATGAGTTGGAAGGAATTGTCCGTAGAGCTTCGAGACAGGATTGTGTCGAGGAACAGATGTGGGGAAGGGCACCAACAAAGATTCTGCAAGAACACAGTGGCCTCCATCAGTCTTAAATGGAAGAAATTTGGAACCACCAAGACTCTTTGAAGAGCTGGCCGCCCGGCCAAACTGAGCATTCAAGGGTGAAGGGCCTTGGTCAGGGACGTGACCAAGAACCCAATGGTCACTCTGAAAGAGCTCCAGAGTTCCTCTGTGGAGTTGGCAGAATCTTTCAGAAGGACAACCATCTCTGCAGCACTCCACCAATCAGGCCTTTATGGTTGAGTGGCCAGACGGAAGCAACTACTCAGTAAAATGCACATGACAGCCCACTTGGAGATTTCCACAAGGCACCTAAAGGACTCTGACCATGAGAAACAAGATTCTCTGTTCTGATGAAACCAAGATTAAACTCTTTGGCCTGAATGACAAGCGTAACGTCTGGAGGAAACCTGGCACCATCCCTACGGTGAAGCATGGTGGTGGCAGCATCATGTTGTGGGGATATTTTACAGAGGAAGAGACTGGGAGACTAGTCAGCATCGAGGAGAAGATGAACGCAGCAAGGTACAGAGAGATCCTTACTGAAAACTCTGGGATGCTTTCTAGGCAGAGTTCCTCTGTCCAGTGCCTGTGTTCTTTTGCCCATCTTTTCTTTTTATTGGCCAGTCTGAGATACAACGTTTTCTTTGCAACTCTGCCTAGAAGGCCAGCATCCCGGAGTCCCCTTTTCACTACCGACGTTGAGACTGGACAGAGGAACTCTGCCTAGAAGGCCAGCATCCCGGAGTCGCCTCTTCACTGTTGACGTTGAGACTGGACAGAGGAACTCTGCCTAGAAGGCCAGCATCCCGGAGTCGCCTCTTCACTACCGACGTTGAGACTGGTGTTTCGCGGGGACTTTTTAATGGTATGTTAGGGGGAGAATAATTGTATAATTGTAAAATCAATGGTGGTGTCAACTACAGTGTTATGTTTTTTGTTAGTTGTTTGTGTTTGTTCTGTGAGTTAATTCTATGTGTTAGTTCTGTGAGTTAATTCTCTGTGTTAGTTATTTTTATTGGCCAGTGTGAGATACAACGTTTTCTTTGCAACTCTGCCTAGAAGGCCAGCATCCCAGAGTCGTCTCTTCACTGTTGACGTTGAGACTGGTGTTTTGCGGTTACTATTTAATGAAGCTGTCAGTTGAGGACTGTTTCTCAACTAGACACTCTCATGTACTTGTCCTCTTGCTCAGTTGTGCACCGGGGCCTCCCACTCCTCATTCTATTCTGGTTAGAGCCAGTTTGCGCTGTTCTGTGAAGGGAGTTGTATGAGATCTTCAGTTTCTTGGATGAAACAGCCTTCATTTCTCAGAAGAAGAATAGACTGACTAGTTTCAGAAGAAAGGGCTTTGTTTCTGGCCATTTTGAGCCTGTAATCGAACCCACAAATGCTGATGCTCCAGATACTCAGCTAGTCTAAAGAAATACATTTTTAATGCTTCTTTAATCAGAACAACAGTTTTCAGCTGTGCTAATGTTGGTCCCACTTTTCTGGGCTCCGTTATTTACTTAACACATAATGAATACACTAAATGTGCATATTTAACATTTAGATATTTTAATTAGAAAACAGTTGTAGGCAGAAGTCAAAACATACAACTTATGTCTCTCCTGAGTTCTGCCCCGAACAAAAGAAAGACAGGATCTTATATACCCGAGGTCACACCTCATGGTGCCATCTCCTATGTCAAAACCCTTCATGTGCAGCTAAAAGACCCTTGAGAAGACCCCCAATTTCAACTTTAACCCTTCACTAACATAACTGCAAAAGGGTTTTCTATTGATCAATTAGCCTTTTAAAATGATAAACTTGGATTAGCTAACACAACATGCCATTGTAACACAGGAGTGATGGTTGCTGATAATGGGCCTCTGTACGCCTATGTAGATATTCCACAAAAAATCTGTCGTTTCCAGCTACAATAGTCATTTACAACATTAACAATGTCTTCACTGTATTTCTGATCAATTAGATGTTATTTTAATGGTAATAAAAATGTGAGTTTCTTTCAAAAACAAGGACTTTTCTAAATGACCCAAAAACATTCAAACAGCTGTTAAGCTAGAAAAAGTAAGTTGTATAGTTCGTTCTTTTCTTTCCTATTGAACATACTACTTTCCCATGTGAAATATTATCGTTTATTTAGATATTAGAGTACCTGAGGATTAATTAGAAACGTCGTTTGACTTGTTTGGACGAACTTTACCGATAACTTTTTGGATTCCTTTGTCTGCATGTTGAACGAGTGGATTACTGAAATCAATGGCGTCAAACAAAACAACCATTCATTGTGTAGCTGGGACCCTTGGGATTGCAAACAGAGGAAAATCTTCAAAAGTAAGTGATTTATTTTATCGATACTTGTGTTTTTGTGATGCCTGTGCTGGTTGAAAAATATGTTGATGTGTGGCGATGTCCTCAGACAATCGCATGCTATGCTTTTGCCGTAAAGCCTTTTGTAAATCGATTAAAAGGAATCTAAGCTTTTGAATGATGTATAACACTTCTATTTTCATGAATGTTTAATATTACAATTTTTTATTTGAATTCCAATCCCAATTTCCCCGGATGTTGTCGGCAGGTGTCCCATGCCTGAACAGGTTGAAAACAAGTTTCAATCCAAGAGGCTTTGATTCCATTTCCAATATCCTCGCCCAAGTGGACATTTTGTTTGAGTAATAAATATGCCAATTGGCCATTGACTTTAATGCAGAGAAACTTAAATCAGTTTTACCTCATTTCTTTCAGTCAAATGTGCAAAAGTTCTAGACAACCTTTTACTCCACACACAGAGATGTGCAAAAAGCTCTCCCTCGCCCTCCATTTGGCAAATCTGACCATAACTCCAACCTCCTGATTCCTGCTTACATGCACAATTTTAAGCAGGAAACACCAGATACTTGGTCTATAAAAAAGTGGTCAGATGAAGCAGATGCTAAACTACAGGACTGTTTTGTTAGCACAGACTGGAATATGTTCCGGAATTCTTCCGATGTCATTGAGAAGTACACTACATCAGTAACTGGCTTTATCATTAAGGGCATCGAGGACGTCATCCCCACATTGAATGTACGTACATTCCCCAACCAGAAGCCATGGATTACAGGGAACATTTGCACTGAGCTAAAGGGTAGAGCTGCCACTTTCAAGAAGCGGGACTCTAACCCGGAAGCTTATGCCCTCTGACGAACCATCAAACAGGGAAAGTGTCAATACAGGACTAAGATCGAATCGTACTACACCGGCTCCAACGCTCGTCGGATATGGCACGGCTTGCAAACTATTACAGTGACACAAACCTACCAGATGAGCAAAATAACTTCTATTCTCACTTCGAGGCAAGTAACACTGAAGCATTGATGAGAGCATCAGCTGTTCTGGATGACTGTGTGATCAAGCTCTCCACAGCCGATGTGAGTAAGACCTTTAAACAGTATCCGATTGCAGAGGAAGGTGTTTAATCCCAGGGTCCTTAGGTATGTGAGGAGCTTGGAGGGCACTATGCTGTTGAACACTTAGTTGTAGTCATTGAACAGCATTCTCAAGTAGGTGTTCCTTCTGTCCAGGTGGGAAAGGGCAGTGTGGAGTACAATAGAGATTGCATCTTCCATGGATCTGTTGGGGTGGTATGTGAATTGGAGTGGGTCCAGGGTGTCTGGGATGATGGTGTTGATATGAGCCATGACCAGCCTTTCAAACCAGTTCATGGATACAAATGTAAGTTCTACGGTGCAATAGTCATTTAGAAGGAAAAGAGGGATACCTAGTCAGTTGTACAATCTTTGCCCCACTATGTTAACTGGGTCCAGACTACCCTAAGAACACATCTTTTCCCCACTATGTTAACTGGGTCCAGACTACCCTAAGAACACATCTTTTCCCCACTATGTTAACTGGGTCCAGACTACCCTAAGAACACATCTTTTCCCCACTATGTTAACTGGGTCCAGACTACCCTAAGAACACATCTTTTCCCCACTATGTTAACTGGGTCCAGACTACCCTAAGAACACATCTTTTCCCCACTATGTTAACTGGGTCCAGACTACCCTAAGAACACATCTTTTCCCCACTATGTTAACTGGGTCCAGACTACCCTAAGAACACATCTTTTCCCCACTATGTTAACTGGGTCCAGACTACCCTAAGAACACATATTTTCCCCACTATGTTAACTGGGTCCAGACTACCCTAAGAACACATCTTTTCCCCACTATGTTAACTGGGTCCAGACTACCCTAAGAACACATCTTTTCCCCACTATGTTAACTGGGTCCAGACTACCCTAAGAACACATATTTTCCCCACTATGTTAACTGGGTCCAGACTACCCTAAGAACACATCTTTTCCCCACTATGTTAACTGGGTCCAGACTACCCTAAGAACACATCTTTTCCCCACTATGTTAACTGGGTCCAGACTACCCTAAGAACACATATTTTCCCCACTATGTTAACTGGGTCCAGACTACCCTAAGAACACATGTTTTCTTGGCAGAGAACACACTGTTGGCCTAACATTTACGATTGATGCCCTAAGAACTCACTCTAGGATAGGTGCTCTGTCTGATTCGCCTTTTCTTGGATACTAGCAAATAAAAAGTTTAATTCAATATGATTATTAATGATAATTCAAAGGACTGTTGTCAGAAAAGGGGAACATACAAAACTCAACGCACATAGTCACTATCTGCTATCTCTGTGAATGTGAATGCCTTTTATGTAAGTAGTGTCTCAGAGGGTTGGCTACTGTGAAAATGCTAAACTTAGATCTTTTTAACCATTTGTTTACACTTTGTTCAGTCACGTTACCTAATTGGCTGCAGTATCATTCATAACAATCTTCATAACACATTTAGTCAACATCGTTCATAATGAGTTTTCAAAAATAGAGGTCCCCTTAATTAAAAAATACAGTCAATCAACGAAACAGCGGAGCAAATCATTGGTGCACAATGATGTCATTACTTGTTGTCTTCAAATCGGTTTCTTTCAGTCAATACGTCCCGCGAAATGACCCATCAGGTTTGGTTGTGTTAGAAAACAAACCAGTTGATTGCAGTGAAACCAAACATGACTGGAAAAGTCCCGTTTTGTGTGTGTATTTATCTAGAATATGTCGTCGAAAATGGAATGAGACGGAATTCGCGACACAAGTGGTTCACAAAATGTTTTGTGTTAGGCTATAAAAATTGATTTTATCAAACAAAAAAACATTAATTGTGTAACAATGAGCATTGGGATTGCAAACAGAGGAAGATCGTCAAAGGTAAACAATTTATTTCATTGCAGTTTGTGATTTTGTTAGCCTGTGCTTGTTGAAATAATTGTTTTTTATGGGGCTCTATCCTCAGATAATCCCATCGTATTCTTTCGCAGTAAATCCTTTTTTAAACCTGACAACGCAGTTGGATTAGCAAGATTCTAGGCTTTCGAAACATGTGAGACACTTCTATTTTCATTAATGTGTAATATGACTATTTATGTAGCGATCACCATATGTTGTAGAATTTCAGCCTGCTGCCGGGTTCCGTGCGCAGAGAGGTTAACAACCTCAACGCGCGAGTAGTTTTAAAACGGCCATTGACGTGGTTTCTGAATGTAAAATGTGGTCCACTTTTGTAAGATAAAAGTGTTGCTCCTGCAATATTGTTACGTCCGTTGTTGGAATGAGACCAAGGTGCAGCTTGGTAGGCGTACATTTTAATTTATTAAATGAACACCGGAAAAAGAAGAAAAAAAAGAAACGTAACATCTACTAAACAGCACAGTACCAAAAACAACATCCCACAAACTAAGGTGGGAAAAAAGGCTGCCTAAGTATGATCCCCAATCAGAGACAACAATAGACAGCTGCCTCTGATTGGGAATCATACCAGGCCAAACAAAGAAATAGGAAAACTAGAATTCCCACCCAAATCACAACCCCGACCAAATAGAGAAATGAAAAGGCTCTTTTAGGGCGTTTTTTTTTTTGCAAACAATTTTCTTCCTTCATTTACATGCACTATAATTTTTATGTGTAAAACAGAGAGAGAGAGAGTGACCTTACTTAAGGTTAGTGTGTGTCTGAGCGGTTTTCTCTGTGTCTTCTGTCAGAGCAGGAGATGTGTTGTTAGAACTAGCAGGATGTTGATGTGATTCTAGTCTGTCAGAACAGGAGATGTGTTGTTAGAACTAGCAGGATATTGATGTGATTCCAGTCTGTCAGAACAGGAGATGTGTTGTTTGAACTAGCAGGATATTGATGTGATTCTAGTCTGTCAGAACAGGAGATGTGTTGTTTGAACTAGCAGGATATTGATGTGATTCTAGTCTGTCAGAACAGGAGATGTGTTGTTGGAACTAGCAGGTTGTTGGTGTGATTCTAGTCTGACTGATAATGAGAGTGGGGGGGGGGGGCTGAGGCTTTAAGGACACACCCACTAGTGTAGAGAGGAGGATATGGTCTGGTTGCTGTTCTGCAGTACCTTATTATTTCCTCATCTCTTCTCCTTACATCACCTCATTTCACTCCTCCTCCTCAACAGTGACTAATCCAAGCCAGAAGCAGTAGCCAGCTCAGGTACTCTCAACATTCTCTGATTCTGAGCTATTCTACCAAGACCAAGCTACTACTACTACTGTCACTGTGTTACTCTCAACATTCTCTGATTCTGAGCTATCCTACCAAGACCAAGCTACTACTACTACTGTCACTGTGTTACTAGCCAGCTCAGGTACTCTCAACATTCTCTGATTCTGAGCTACTCTACCAAGACCAATCTACTACTACTACTGTCACTGTGTTACTGTCAACATTCTCTGATTCTGAGCTACACTACCAAGACCAAGCTACTACTACTACTGTCACTGTGTTACTGTCAACATTCTCTGATTCATGTCCAGGTAATGTGCTACGTTACAGATGGAGCTGCTCTGTTATGTCATGTTAACTGATGTCACTTAAAAGTTAATTTGTGTTTTGTTTTGTCATGTTATGCGATATCATTTTAAAATGAGTTATGTTAAATGCATAATGTACGATTCTAGTTCAATGACTGGAAGTCTACAGGTGTATTAGCAATGCTACCATACCTGTAGACTTCCAGTCATTGTGCTAATGCTAAATAGCATTTGCTCGTGAAACAACCACTACCTTCCTTCCTAATGCACACGGAGACATTAAAATGGTATCCAGGATCCCTTTAACACTATTAGAGGTTGTTAAATGTAGAGTTGTTATGTAATGTAATATCATTGTTTCCACTGTAGGTCGGTTGGCAGAATGCCTCTGCTGCTTTGTTGTATAGTGACGGCTCTGCACCTCTCAACAGGTGAATATGAAACTTGAAAAACAGACGGTGTGTGTAAACAGTTAAAATGATTGATAGAAAACACCCTCTGTGTTCTGTTAAAACACTTTTTTATTTAACCTTTATATAAATAGGCAGGTCAGTTAAGAACAAATTCTTAAACTTTATTTAACTAGGCAGGTCTGTAATTAAGAACACATTCTTATATACAAATTGTTATTTATTTAAACTGGTGACTCTTTATCCACATTATAGGAGGAGGTGTAAAGCCATAGACTATGAATGATAACGTCAAAGGCCACACTGAAGTCTAACAAAACAACTCCTACAATCTTTTGATCATGAATTTCACTCGGCCAAACATCATCAACCATCTGTGTAAACGCTGTGCATGTTGAAGCCTGCTGAAAGTCTGTTGTCAATTTGTTTACAGTAAAATAGCATTGTATCTGGTCAAACCCAACTCTAGATGCTATACAGTATTTGAGGTGCAACTTGATCTAGCTTAGTTTGCACTTTTGGGATTATTCCATTAATTGCTTCCAATGTACCAGGTAAACTAAGTCAAGCACAGCTCTTGAACAGTACATACTGTCGGTGTGTGTTGTTGTTCCAGGGCTGGATGCTGCCCCGGGGGTGGTGAACACTACAGAGGAGGAGGTGGAAGGGGTGGACTCCCAGTCACCATGCCCAGCCGGGTGGCATCAGAATGAGCATCGCTGCTTCTCCTTCTACCCCGTCTGGGCCACCTGGGCCACTGCAGAGGTAACTCTTGTAATTGGGAGAGACTGAGAAACTAAAGGTCACCTTGTTCTGTTGCTGTAGTAGAGTTGGTTAGGAATTGATTTAGGGCAATTCCATGGTAAAAGAATGAAGCTAAAATCCGTTTTTCACATAAAATTGTATACTTTAAAATCTAGTTAAATTAAAAACTACTACTACTACTAGTAGTACTACTTCTGTCACCAATACTACCACTTCTACTGCTGTCACTCCTACAACTAATACTATTTCACAACCATTGATACTTCAAGGCTAGCACACATTTAATTCAGGAAATTTCCATTTCTAGCCTGCATTGATCTTCGCTCCCTGAGGTACTGCCAGGGCTTTAGCTCAGCGGGCTAACACAGTGTTCTCTGACTGTCTCTCTAGTTGTACTGCTCCCAGCACAGAGGGAACCTGGTGTCGGTTCACAGCCCGGGTCAACAGGTGTTTGTCCAGGATCTGGTCAGGAGACACACAGACCAGCCGGTCTGGATAGGAGGCTACGATGCAGCTCAGGTACACTGGGTCAATAATTAATCAGTCAGTCAGTCAGTCTGTCAAATGTCTACAGTTTACAGAGGCAAAAGGTCAACGTACTTTCTGTTTAAAAACAATGAAGTGGTTTCAATCCATCAATCAATGTGTTTCTGTGATAAGGAGGGGATGTGGCTGTGGAGTGACGGCTCAGCTGTTGACAGTTTCTACTGGGAGGAGGATGAGCCCAGTAACTCTGGACAGGGGGAGAACTGTATGGAGCTACACACTGGAGGTACACACACACACACACACACACACACACACACACACACACACACACTCTCTCTGAGCACATTGAAATAACTGAAGTGAGATTTGTCTTGACAACAGGTGGGCAGGGCTGGAATGACGTGTCCTGTGCAGAGCTGAGGTTCTATGTGTGTTCTATGGAGACAAGGTAGCAGGTCTAACACTGTCTTGTATCTGGACACGTTTTATACAGGCACCATATTAAAACTCAATTACATTAATGTCTTTTTTTATTTCATTTTCTTTTAGATCTGGTTTAGCATCATTGCCAAGTCAGAAGAAAAAACACGAGAGAGGTAGGAATGTCTTGGCCCATTGCCTCGGATAGACTAAGCTAGGAAGCTAGGATATGCATATGCATGGTAGTATTTGATAGAAAACACTCTGAGAGTTTCTAAAGCTGTTAAAATAATGTCTCTGAGTATAACAGAACTGATTTGGTAGGCAAAACTATCTAGGAAATTTGTTTTTTTGAGGTCAAAATGCTTTTCTATGGGAAAGCCAAATTATTAGGATTGCAGTTCCTCTGGTTTCCACTAGATGCCGACAGTCTTTAGAAATTGTTCAATGTTTTTTTATGGGAAAAATTAAGAAGTGATCGTTTTCTTATCTAAGTGTCACTCAGAAGGACTCTACTATTTTGGTGAGCGTGAATGACTCGTTGTTTTTCTCCAGTATTGAAAACAGTTTATTCCGTCTTAAATTGATCGATTATTTACATATTAGGGTACCTGAGTTTGGATTAGAAACGTTGTCTGAAATGTTTGGACCAAGTTACTTTTTACATTCCTTTGTAGGCATGTTGGGTGAGTTCAAACTGGTGTATTTCTGAATCAAACGCGCCAAATAAAATAAAATATATAAATAAATAATAAAATAAAAAAATATTTTTTTTTTGAGGGGGGGGAATAAAGAAGGACTTTGTGTAACTGGGACATTTGGGATTGTAAAAAGATGAAGATCTTCAAAGGTAATCGATTCATCTGCTTTTTTGGAAAATGTTTTTAAGAAATTAAGCAAGTCAATGTGGAAAATTTCAAGAACTTTGAAAGTTTCTTCAAGTGCAGTCGCAAAAACCATCAAGCGCTATGATGAAACTGGCTCTCATGAGGACCGCAACAGGAATGGAAGACCCAGAGTTACCTCTGCTGCAGAGGATAAGTTCATTCGAGTTACCGTCCTCAGAAATTGCAGCCCAAATAAATGTTTTACAGAGTTCAAGTAACAGACACATCTCAACATCCACTGTTCAGAAGAGACTGCGGGAATCAGGCCTCCATGGTCAAATTGCTGCAAAGAAACCACTACTAAAGGTAGCAAGAAGAGACTTGCTTGGGCCAAGAAACACGAGCAATGGACATTCGATTTTAGATTATTGGTTCCAACCGCCGTGTATCTGTGAGACGCAGAGTAGGTGAATGGATGATCTCTGCATGTGTGGTTCCCACCGTGAAGCAAGGAGGAGGAGGTGTGATGGTGCTTTGCTGGTGACAATGTCAGTGATTCAGTTTGAATTCAAGGCACATTCAACCAGCATGGCTACCACATCATTCTGCAGTGATACGCCATCCCTGGTTTTCACTTAGTGGGACTATAAAGACCCAACACAACTCCGGGCTGTGTAAGGGCTATTTGACCAAGAAGGAGAGTGATGGAGTGCTGCATCAGATGACCTGGCCTCCACAATCACCCGACCTCAACCCAATTTGGATGATTTGGGATGAGCTGGACATTGCTTCAAGGCCTGAGCTACAGGCAGTTAGATGTGTGTGTCATTACAGGCGAAATTGAAAAAATAAGAGGCGGATCCTTATTAAAGAGGATGAGGTTTTCTAGGAGGATAAAAAGCTTAATTCCAGATCGGTAAAACATGTTTGAAAGCTTGAAAGGGCATTCGCAAGTACCAACATCATCAGCTGTCCTCTTCAAAATGTCAGATTGTTTAGAGTGAATAGAATGTTGTAAGTCAGATTTAAAATGGGAGATTTAAATAAAGGGAGATTTAGAATGTTGAAGATATCCCGTTAAAGAGGAAGAGGATTTCTAGAATAGCCTGAGTAAAAGGCAGTTTACTTTGGGCACCACAGTCATCCAAACTTCCAAATACTGCCCCCTATCCCTAAAAAGTTAAAATAATGATGGACTGTCGTTTCTCTTTGCTTATTTGAGCTGTTCTTGCCATAATATGGACTTGGTCTTTTACCAAATAGGGTTGTCTTCTGTATACCACCCTACCTTGTCACAACACAACTGATTGGCTCAAATGCATTAAGAAGGAAAGAAATTCCACAAAATGTGCTCAATGTGCTCAGAGTGTTGAAACAACTGGGTTTTTTTATGATCTGTTTTGGGTTTTGTACTAATCATTGCTAAACTGTACCACAGTAGTAGTTGTGAACACTGCCCCTCCCTCCCCCAGAGCTGGTTGAAGAGGTGAGTATTTATGACGTCCTGTGGGAGACCAGTGAGAGAGTAGCAGATGAGATCCTCGACACAGCCTTCCTCAGGGGGATGTATTCCAGACGTCTGCCTGCCCGCTGCTATGCTGACTTCTGCCACCAGGAGGTGCTATACCTGGACAGAGTCACCACCATGCTGCAGGTGAAAAGAAAATACATTACATAAAACCAATACCATAAAGATTTACTTACTATGACTGTGATACGTGATTGTCGTCCCTAGCTATCTTAAGATAAGTTGCTCTGTATAACAGTGTAAATGTGTGTGTGGGCCAGGTGCTGATCAGAACAGTCCAGGGTCCTCCAGACATCATGATGTTTCTCCGGAGAACACATCAACGCTACCAGGAGTCTATGAAGGAGGCCCAGATCCAAACTCCACCACACCTGGTAGGAAGCTGTTATAACAATCATCCGTAATATACAATTTAAGATATATCTTAATATGCAATTTAAGATAATATATCTATTTATACAATTTAAGATAATATATCTTCAAATGCAATTTAAGATAATATATCTTATACAATTTAAGATAATATATGTTATACAATTTAAGATAATATATCTTATACAATTTAAGATAATATATATATTTATACAACTTAAGATAATATATCATAATATATAATTTAAGATAATATATGTATTTATACAATTTAAGATAATATATATTAATATATAATTTAAGAGGATTTATAGCAAGAAAATTCAACTAGAACGTAGTAGGTGATTTATCAATTCCAAAAACCTTCCATAAACATTTTCAAATACTCATATTTAACTTTTTTTGTTTTGGTTAATTTCTAGTTCAATTTCGGTTACCCAGGTTTTGGTGTATTTAGACACACCCCCAAAACGTAAACCAATCATATCTTCTATCTTTTCCCTTTTTGACTCCATTCAGTTCAAGGTCTTTTAGCATTACAGTTTATAGCTGGTTTCAGTCATCTGGGAATATTAAAACATCTTCATATAATCAGTAAGCCACTTCAGAGTTTCCTTTAAGAACATTTGGTGCCTGACAACATGACAGGGAAGGTTTTAATTTACCGGATATTTGAGAAACCCATATACATTCAGATCCAACCTGGTGCAGGACAACATGACAGGGAAGGTTTTAATTTACCGGATATTTGAGAAACCCATATACATTCAGATCCAACCTGGTGCAGGACAACATGACAGGGAATGTTTTAATTTACCGGATATTTGAGAAACCCATATACATTCAGATCCAACCTGGTGCAGGACAACATGACAGGGAAGGTTTTAATTTACCGGATATTTGAGAAACCCATATGCATTCAGATCCAACCTGGTGCAGGACAACATGACAGGGAATGTTTTAATTTACAGGATACTTGAGAAACCCATATGCATTCAGATCCATTCAGATGAACGTACTTTGGTGAGAAAAGTGCAAATCAACCCCAGAACAACAGCAAAGGACCCTGTGGAGATGCTGGAGGAAACAGGTACAAAAGTATCCATATCCACAGTGAAACGAGTGGATATAAGGCAGAAGCCACTGCTCCAAAACATTAAAAAAAATGCCAGACTACGGTTTTCAACTGCACATGGGGACAAAGATTGTACTTCTTGGAGAAATGTCCTCTGGTATGATGCAACAAAAATAGAACTGTTTGGCCATAATGACCATGGAGGAAAAAGGGGGAGGCTTGCAAGCCGAAGGACACCATCCCAACCTTGAAGCACGGGGGTGGCATCGTCATGTTGTGGGGGTGCTTTGCACCAACCGAACCTCTGGTCTGTGGAGTCTGGACCTGATGTTAGCTTGAGTGACGTATTTATTCATGACATGCAGGAGGGACTGGTGCACTTCACAAAATAGATGCCATCATGAGTCAGGACAATTATGTGGATATATTGAAGCAATATCTCAAGACATCAGTCAGGAAGCTGAAGCTTGGTTGCAAATGGGTCTTCCAAATGGACAATGACCCCAATAATACTTCCAAAGTTGTGGCAAAATGACTAAAGGACAACAAAGTCAAGGTATTGGAGTGGCCATCACAAAGCGCTGACCACAATCCTATAGAAAATATGTGGGCAGAACTGAAAAAGCATGTGCGAGCAATGAGGCCTACAAACCTGACTCAGTTACACCAGCTCTGTCAGGAGGACTGGACCAAAATTTACCCACCTACTTGTGGGAAGCTTGTGGAAGGCTAACCGAAATGTTTGACCCAAGTTAAACAATTTATAGGCAATGCTACCAAATACTAATTGAGTGTATGTACACTTCTGACTCACTGGGAATGTGATGAAATAAATAAAAGCTGAAATAAATCATTCTCTCTACTATTATGCTGACACTTCACATTCTTAAAATAAAGTGGTGATCCTAAGACATGGAATTTGAACTTTTTATTAAATGTCAGGAACTGTGAAACTGAGTTGAAATGTATTCGGCTAAGCTTAGCCACAACCACATAGTAAACTCTTTATCTCACTTCCTCCATCTCTTTCTCTTCCTCTTCCTGCCTACAGAACCTGTCCTCCATCCAGCCCTCTGCAGCTGTGCGTCAGTACCTCCAGAGCTTCCATGAAATTGTGAATGAGGAGCCCATCTACTGGCTGGTGTCTCTGCTGCCCAGAGCCCTGCTCAGACCTTACCTGGCACAGAACCTGCCCCTGGGAGAGAGGACCAGACAAGGCCCCAGCCCCTGCCTCTACCCCTGGCTAAACCTCTTCCCCTGCCCCTGCTACCAGTGGGGGAGAGAGGACATGAAGCCAGACCAGAGGAACTAGAAGGATGAGTCTGGGACATATTACAGGTATATTAAGGATATTATAATGTAATACAACTGATACAATATAATGTATGCTGATTTATATTGATGATATGAGATGTGCTGATTGATATTGATGATATGAGGTATGCTGATTGATATTGATGATATAATATATGCTGGTTGATATTGATGATATGAGGTATGCTGATTGATATTGAAGATATGAGGTATGCTGATTGATATTGATGATATGAGGTATGCTGGTTGATATTGATGACATTGATTGCCAATGGAAGTTTATAGTGTCTGAACTCCACATTGTTGTGTTTTAATCTTGTCAAATGTGGTGATATTGTGGAGTGACTCTTTTCTATCCTGTCTCTCTCTCCAGGCATCTACTGGAGAAGTACCAGGATGTGATAGACGTCTACAAGGCTGTCAACATCTTCAGAGTCCAGATGATCAACGAGAAGGCTCTCTTCACCACCAGGTGCGGTTAGCCTGACTTAGGTCTACAGTTAGTCTGACTTAGGTCTACAGTTAGTCTGACTTAGGTCTACAGTTAGCCTGACTTAGCTCTACAGTTAGCCTGACTTAGGTCTACAGTTAGCCTAACTTACGAATGCTGTTAGCATGGTCCTGCTATCTTTGTTTACAGTTAGCCTGGTCCTGCTAATCAAGTTTACAGTTAGCCTGGTCCTGCTAATCAAGTTTGCAGTTAGCCTGGTCCTGCTAATCAAGTTTACAGTTAGCCTGGTCCTGCTAATCAAGTTTACAATTAGCCTGGTCCTGCTATCTAATTCTACAGTTAGCCTTGTCCTGATATCTAATTCTACAGTTAGCCTGGTCCCGCTAATCAAGTCTTGCCAGGTCTCCCTCTCAAAACTGGCTCTGAGCCCTACGGGATCTTCTTAGCCTAGGCACCAGTCTATATTGTGATAACATTCTACTCCTTGTCAACATAATTTGACATGACATGGAGTACAAGAAGTGTAATCGCAACTAGCGCATATGGTTTATTGAAAGTTGTGGGAACATACATTTTTGGTTTTCCATTGGTTCTTGGGAGGAAACCATAACTTTACTGCCTGGTAAAACTGAGCCTTTTTTAAACGTTCTGAAAACGGAAGTGAAGAGTAAGCCTGTTCTGGGAACGTTAAGTTTTAGGTTGCAGGGAGGTTTCTGAGAACGTCTAACTATTTATCCAGGGAGGTTCTGAGAACGTCTAACTATGGTTCCAGGGAGGTTCTGAGAATGTCTTACTATGGTTCCAGGGAGGTTCTGAGAACGTTTTACTATGGTTCCAGGGAGGTTCTGAGAACGTCTAACTATGGATCCAGGGAGGTTCTGAGAACGTCGAACTATGGTTCCAGGGAGGTTCTGAGAATGTCTTACTATGGTTCCAGGGAGGTTCTGAGAACGTCTAACTATGGTTCCAGGAAGGTTCTGAGAACGTCTAACTATGGTTCCAGGGAGATTCTGAGAACGTCTAACTATGGTTCCAGGGAGGTTCTGAGAACATCTAACTGGTTCCAGGGAGGTACTGAGAACATCTTACTATGGTTCCAGGGAGGTTCTGAGAACGTCTTACTACGGTTCCAGGGAGGTTCTGAGAACGTCTAACTATGGTTCCAGGGAGGTTCTGAGAACGTCTAACTATGGTTCCAGGGAGATTCTGAGAACGTCTAACTATGGTTCCAGGGAGGTTCTGAGAACGTCTAACTGTTTCCAGGGAGGTTCTGAGAACATCTTACTATGGTTCCAGGGAGGTTCTGAGAACGTCTTACTACGGTTCCAGGGAGGTTCTGAGAACGTCTAACTATGGTTCCAGGGAGGTTCTGAGAACGTCTAACTATGGTTCCAGGGAGGTTCTGAGAACGTCTAACTATGGTTCCAGGGAGGTTCTGAGAATGTCTTACTATGGTTCCAGGGAGGTTCTGAGAACGTCTAACTATGGTTCCAGGGAGGTTCTGAGAACGTCTAACTATGGTTCCAGGGAGGTTCTGAGAACGTCTAACTATGGATCCAGGGAGGTTCTGAGAACATCTAACTATGGTTCTAGGGAGGTTCTGAGAATGTCTTACTATGGTTCCAGGGAGGTTCTGAGAACGTCTAACTATGGTTCTAGGGAGGTTCTGAGAATGTCTTACTATGGTTCCAGGGAGGTTCTGAGAACGTCTAACTATGGTTCCAGGAAGGTTCTGAGAACGTCTAACTATGGTTCCAGGGAGATTCTGAGAACGTCTAACTATGGTTCCAGGGAGGTTCTGAGAACATCTAACTGGTTCCAGGGAGGTTCTGAGAACATCTTACTATGGTTCCAGGGAGGTTCTGAGAACGTCTTAATATGGTTCCAGGGAGGTTCTGAGAATGTCTAACTATGGTTCCAGGGAGATTCTGAGAACGTCTAACTATGGTTCCAGGGAGGTTCTGAGAACATCTAACTGGTTCCAGGGAGGTTCTGAGAACATCTTACTATGGTTCCAGGGAGGTTCTGAGAACGTCTTAATATGGTTCCAGGGAGGTTCTGAGAATGTCTAACTATGGTTCCAGGGAGGTTCTGAGAACGTCTAACTATGGTTCCAGGGAGGTTCTGAGAATGTCTTACTATGGTTCCAGGGAGGTTCTGAGAACGTCTAACTATGGTTCCAGGGAGGTTCTGAGAACGTCTAACTATGGTTCCAGGGAGATTCTGAGATTGTCTAACTGTGGTTCCAGGGAGGTTCTGAGAACGTCTAACTGGTTCCAGGGAGGTTCTGAGAACATCTTACTCTGGTTCCAGGGATGTTCTGAGTACATCTTACTATGGTTCCAGGGAAGTTCTTGAGAACATCTTACTATGGTTCCAGGGAGGTTCGCAGAACATCTAACTATGGTTCCAGGGAGGTTCTCAGAACGTCTAACTATGGTTCCAGAGAGGTTCTGAGAATGTCTTACTATGGTTCCAGGGAGGTTCTGAGAACGTCTAACTATGGTTCCAGGGAGGTTCTGAGAACGTCTAACTATGGTTCCAGGGAGGTTCTGGGGTTCTGAGAACGTCTTACTCTGGTTCCAGGGATGTTCTGAGTACATCTTACTATGGTTCCAGGGAGGTTCTTGAGAACATCTAACTATGGTTCCAGGGAGGTTCGCAGAACATCTAACTATGGTTCCATGGAGGTTCTGAGAACTTCTTAATATGGTTCCCTGAAAGTTTTGATGGGAGGATTTATTAACGCTCAGAGAATACACATTTTTGATCATTTGGAGGTCTTTGAGTGTCCCCACAATAGCTACCTTTTCACATGGCGCCGACTGGTAGGATGTTTTAGGAGGGCGATTAGCAAGGCAGAGGTACTCGTCAAGCAGCGTGACGTCCTGAAGGGCTGAGACACAACATTGTTGTTAGAATGCAGTGGGAGTTGACCATTCCCTTGCTAGTCAACATCTGTTTCCTCATTTAATTTCTATTATTACTGAGGTAAAAGGCCTGGGGGGTGGGGGGGGCAACTGGATAAGAAGATAAATGCCTGTGGGCCACACCCTCTCATGCAAATTCATGCAAATATAACACTGGCTTACAAACTTCTACATGTCAACTTCTACCTGAAGAGGAGCAGAGGACCACCAGGTTAGTTGACAAAGTCATGGTACTTTAAACACTTGTTTCCTATCATCCATGATATCATGTTACAGCGATGACATTATATTACAGAGATGTTACTAGTAGGCACCAATATTGATCCTTCTGTACCATATGTTACTAGTGGTGGGCACCAATATTGATCCTTCGGTATAATATGCATATCGTTTGGGTGGATCTTAACCTACATCATATTTTATTTAGCCGTTGGTTCCCTATAGACACTGGGTGGATGTAACCTTACATCGTATCTATTTTAGCCTTTGGTGTTGTACTCCATAGACACTGGGTGGATGTAAACCTACATCATATATGTTTAGCCGTTGGTTCTCTATAGACACTGGGTGGATGTAAACCCTCATCATATCTGAGCCATTTGGAACGCAGGAGTCCCCTGACTACCCACTACCTGCTCTTTCTCTCAATCAGCATTTTTGCCAGCTAGAGAGTGTCTTTGAGGAGCTGAGGCAGTTAGGGGTGAATTAATGCAGTCCGAATGCTGTTATCGACCAATCTTTATAGTTGGCGCCCTCGTGTGGTAGTCAAGGTGCATTTCAGGTATACATATAAATTATGGATCTTCGTGATTTGGACAGTTCTAATATTACTGTTATCAAGTGTAGAGAAAAACACATATTATAACTTTAAATGGAGGGGATATATTACATAACATACATTTTATTGATCTTTGTTGTATGAAGTGCATGATATGGGAGTGAGAATAGTGCACAACAGCATTTTATGTACACCGTCATATAGTGCATTCAGAAAGTATTCAGACCACTTGACGTTTTCCACATTAAGTTACATTACAGCCACACTCCATAATGACATCACAATACTCCATAATGACATCACAATACCCCATAATGACATCACAATACCCCATAAAGACATCACAATACCCCATAATGACATCACAATACCCCGTAATGACATCACAATACCCCATAAAGACATCACAATACCCCATAATGACATCACAATACCCCGTAATGACATCACAATACCCCATAATGACATCACAATACCCCATAATGACATCACAATACCCCATAAAGACATCACAATACCCCATAATGACATCACAATACCCCGTAATGACATCACAATACCCCATAATGACATCACAATACCCCATAAAGACATCACAATACCCCATAATGACATCACAATACCCCGTAATGACATCACAATACTCCATAATGACATCACAATACCCCATAATGACATCACAATACCCCGTAATGACATCACAACACCCCGTAATGACATCACAATACCCCGTAATGACATCACAATACCCCGTAATGACATGACCATACCCCATAATGACATCGCAATACCCCATAATGACATCACAACACCCCGTAATGACATCCCAATACCCCGTAATGACATCACAATACCCCATAATGACATCCCAAGACCCCATAATGACATCACAAGACTCCATAATGACATCACAACACCCCATAATGACATCACAACGCCCCATAATGACATCACAAGACCCCCAAATTACATCACTATACCCCAAAATGACCACACAGACTCCATAATGACATCACAACACCCCATAATGACATCACATGACCCCATAATGACATCACAAGACCCCCCAAAATTACATCACTATCCCCCAAAATGACCACACAGACTCCATAATGACAAATCGAAAACAGGTCTTTGCAAATTTACATAAAACATATATATGTACTTACATACAGACAGCAGTCAAAGGTTTCTGCTCATTCAAGGGTTATTTCTTTATTTGTAACATCTTCTACATTGTAGAATAATAGTGAAGACATCAACACTATGAAATAACACATATGGAATCATGTAGTAACCAAAAAAGTGTTAAACAAATCAAAATATATTTAATATTTGAGATTTTTCAAAGTAGCCTCCCTCTGCCTTGAAGACAGCTTTGATCAGTTTTGGCATTCTCTCAACCAGCTTCACCTGTTACACTTTTCCAACAGTCTTGGCATTCTCTCAACCAGCTTCACCTGTTACACTTTTCCAACAGTCTTGAGGGAGTTCCCATATGATGATAACTTGTTGGTTGATTTTACTTCTCTGCCGTCCAACTCATCCAAAACAATCTCAATTGGGTTGAGGTTTGGTGATTGTGGAGGCCAGGTCATCTGGGGCAGCACTCCATCACTCTTCTTCTTGGTCGAATAGCCCTTACACAGCCTAGTTTCTGAATGCACTATATGACGGTGTACATAAAATGCTGTTGTGCACTATTCTCACTCCCATATCATGCACTTCATACAACAAGGATATTGAAGATAAATAAAATGTATGTTATATAAGATATCCCCTCCATTTAAAGTTATAATATGTGTTTTTCTCTACACTTGATGACAGTAATATTAGAACTGTCCAAATCACGAAGGTCCATAATTTATAGTTATACCTGAAATGCACCTTGACTACCACATGAGGGCGCCAAATATAAAGATTGGTCGATATTAGAAGTCAGCCTCCATTAATTCAGCACTACCTGCCTCAGCTCCTCAAAGACACTCTCTCCTAGCTGGTAAAAATGCTGATTGAGAGAAAGAGCAGGTAGAGGGTAGTCAGGGGACTCCTCTGCGTTCCAAATGGCACCCTATTCCCTACATAGTGCAGTCCACTACCTTTGACCAGGGTCCATAGGTAATAGGGTGCCACTTGGGACACAGCCTGTCCCATAATGTTTATCTTCTTGACAAGTTGCACCCCCCCAGGCCTTTTACCTCAGTAATAATAGAAATGAAATGAGGAAACAGATGTTGAATAACAAGGGAATGGTCAACTCCCACTGCATTCTAACAACAACGTTGTGTCTCAGCCCTTAAGGACGTCACGCTGCTTGACGAGTACCTCTGCCTTGCTAACCGCCCTCCTAAATCGTCCTACCAGTCGTCGCCAAGTGAACAGATAGCTATTGTGGGGACACTCAAAAACCTTCAAATGATCAAAAATGTGTATTCTCTGAGCGTTAATAAATCCTCCCATCAAAACTTTCAGGGAACCATATTAAGATGTTCTCAGAACCTCCCTGGAACCATATTAAGACGTTCTCAGAACCTCCCTGGAACCATAGTTAGACGTTCTCAGAACCTCCCTGGAACCATAGTTAGACGTTCTCAGAACCTCCCTGGAACCATAGTTAGACGTTCTCAGAACCTCCCTGGAACCATAGTTAGACGTTCTCAGAACCTCCCTGGAACCATAGTTAGACGTTCTCAGAACCTCCCTGGAACCATAGTAAGATGTTCTCAGAACCTCCCTGCAACCTAAAAATTAACGTTCCCAGAACAGGTGATGTGTTCACTTCTGTTCTCAGAACGTTTAAAAACGTTCTGTTTTTCCAGTCAGGAAACGTATGGCTTCGTTCCCACAACCAATGTAAAACCAAAAACAAACGTTCCCACAACTGACAAGGAACCAAATGTGCTAGCTGGGACCTTAAATAATTACAGTCAGATCTGAAAATATTGGCACTCCTAACAATTCATGTAAATTAAATCCAACAAAATGTTATCTGGATTAACATTCAACTCTTAATCTCAGTTGAAGGAACTGTATTGTGGCCTTTCATGGCTTCCTGTATAGGACCTTCCACCCCCACCTGGGATATGGATGCCTGATGAAGACCTACAGGGTCGAAACGTTGTAAATAAATATCACCTGGGACCACGAGCAGCAGCGTGCTGCGTTCTCCTTTCTGTTGTCCATGAGTTCACCTACAACTCCAGCACCTGGGAGCACGAGCAGCAGTGTGCTGCGTTCTCCTTTCTGTTTTCCATGAGTTCACCTACAACTCCAGCACCTGGGAGCATGAGCAGCAGTGTGCTGCGTTCTCCTTTCTGTTTTCCATGAGTTCACCTACAACTCCAGCACCTGGGAGCACGAGCAGCAGTGTGCTGCGTTCCCCTTTCTGTTTTCCATGAGTTCACCTATAACTCCAGCACCTGCTGAAAGCACCTGGATGTGCATGTGTTCTTCAGCTTTTGTATGTGAAAGACAAAGAACACATGGAAGGAAACAAATGGCTGTTGACTGAGAACAGAAAAACTACTGAATCAAACACTAACCACTATTATCAGGGCAACAATAGAGCAGTTTAAACCCACTGGAACAGAGGTAAACTAGCCTGGAAGAGGACGGAAGGTTTGCTGTATCGTGGCGTCTACAAATCTCCAATTAGACGCCACCTCCGTGCCAATAGGTTATTTGGAAGGGTTGCCAGGTGGGGATAAAAAGCCTTTATTGAGATCAACCAACACATGTAAAGGCCAGGAGTTTGATAAACGTCATTGGATTGGAACCAGGTTCAATGGACAGATGAGAGGAAAATAGAGCTCTTTGGCAACACACACCAGTGGTGGGTTTGGCCTCAAAAGACGGATTCATACGCAGCAAATAGACCTGTAAAACGACTGTAAATTATGATGGTGGATCTTTGATCTAATGGGCCTGTTTTGCCTCCGCTGGTCCTGGTGTCCGTGTGAAGGTCAGCGGATCCATGATCTTTACCAAAGTACCAAGACGTTTTACACAAAAAAACCTGGTCGCCTCTGAAAGGAGGCTGAACCTTGGCCGCAAGTGAATATTCAAGACAATAACACGGGGAGGGTGCTAGACTATTGAAAACAAGGAGTAACAATCATTTTAGTAAAAGGCTCAGTGGGGTTATCCTCACATGGGGAGGGTGCTAGACTATCGAAAACAAGGCTCAGTGGGGTTATCCTCACAAGGGGTGGGTGCTAGACTATGGAAAACAAGGCTCAGTGGGGTTATCCTCACAAGGGGAGGGTGCTAGACTATGGAAAACAAGGCTCAGTGGGGTTATCCTCACAAGAGGAGGGTGCTAGACTATTGAAAACAAGGCTCAGTGGGGTTATCCTCACATGGGGAGGGTGCTAGACTATTGAAAGCAAGGCTCAGTGGGGTTATCCTCACAAGGGGAGGGTGCTAGACTATTGTAAACAAGGGGTAACAATCATTATGACCCCTACCTTTATTCGATTGGTCTTTATTTCTTGTTGAACAAAATGTATTTCTCAAAGCAAATGTATAAAAAATACACTTGGAGCTGAGAATATAGAGAACATAGAGAACATAGAGAATATAGAGAATATGGAGAACATAGAGAACATAGAGAACATAGAGAACATAGAGAACATAGAGAATATAGAGAACATAGAGAACATAGAGAATATAGAGCAGTATTGGTATTATTTATTTTAAACAGTCTTTTTAGTTCATCTTTATCAAGGGATCCAGTAATTCTGGTCCCCACTGTTACAGAAGGATCAATATTGGTGCCCACCACTAGTAACATCTCTGTAATATATAATGTCATCGCTGTAACATGATATTACGAATAACAGGAACCCGTGTTTAAAGTACCAGGACTTTGTCAACTAACCCGGTAGATTTCTGCTCCTCTTCAGGTTGAAGTTGACATGTAGAAGTTTGTAAGCCAGTGTTATATTTGCATGACATCGCATGATTGGGTGTTGCCCACAGGCATGTATCTTCTTGACAAGTTGAACCCCCCCAGGCCTTTCTATCTCAATTATAATAGTATGTAAAGTAGTTGGAGTACGTTGCACCCTGCTAGGCCTTTCTATCTCAATTATAAGACTATGCAAAGGAATTGAAGTGCGTTGCACCCTGCTAGGCCTTTCTATCTCAATTATAATAGTAGGGAGAGACTTTAATGTTCTGACAATAACAATGTAGAGGTAGATCTCCTTTAACAGCATCTGCTGGGCTGCATTCCATGTGGTTGAAACCACAGTAAAAGTTAGCATGAAAGCAGGGTGTGTAGAGATGGTGATGAGGATGCTTAACCCTTGTGTGGTGTTCGGGTCTGTCTGACCCATTTTCAATTTTTACCAAAAGAAAGATTACACAATTATATATATTTTTTGTCATTTTCTGTGACAAATAAAACATTTTAATTCAAATAAAACATTCTGATAATCTGATATTCCATATGTGGTGTTTGGGTCCACTGGACCAGAGGGTAATAAAAGTGTGTGTGTGTGTGTGTGTGTGTGTAGGTGTGTAGGTTTGTGTGTGTGTGTGTGTGTGGGTGTGTGTGTGTGTGGGTGTGTAGGTGTGTGTGTGTGTGTGTGTGGGTGTGTGTGTGTGTGTAGGTGTGTGTGTGTAGGTGTGTGTAGGTGTGTGTGTGGGTGTGTAGGTGTGTGTGTGTGTGTGTGTGTGTGTGTGTGTGTGTGTGTGTGTGTGTGTAGGTGTGTGTGTGTGTGTGTAGGTGTGTAGGTGTGTGTGTGTAGGTGTGTGTGTGTGTGTGTAGGTGTGTAGGTGTGTGTGTGTAGGTGTGTGTAGGTGTGTGTGTGGGTGTGTAGGTGTGTGTGTGTGTATAGGTGTAGGTGTAGGTGTGTGTGTGTGTAGGTGTGTGTGTGTGTGTGTGTAGGTGTGTGTAGGTGTGTGTAGGTGTGTGTGTGTGTAGGTGTGAGTAGGTGTGTGTGTGTGTGTAGGTGTGTGTGTGTGTGTAGGTGTGTGTAGGTGTGTGTAGGTGTGTGTGTGTGTGTGTGTGTGTGTGTGTGTGTGTGTGTGTGTGTGTGTGTGTGTGTGTGTGTGTGTGTGTGTGTGTGTGTGTGTGTGTGTGTGTGTGTGTGTGTGTGTGTGTGTGTGTGTGTGTGTGTAGGTGTGTGTGTGTAGGTGAAAACAAGTACAAATGAAACAAATGTATGCAGTGTGCCGACACTCTGTCTTCCTCTTCCCTGGGCCTGCTGTTTCAACAGAGCACCAAGAACCTGTTTGTCTCCCTGCCTTGTCTGTTTGTCTCCCTGCCTTGTCTGTTTGTCTCCCTGCCTTGTCTGTTTGTCTCCCTGCCTTGTCTGTTTGTCTCCCTGCCTTGTCTGTTTGTCTCCCTGCCTTGTCTGCTGGTCTACCGTTTTTCTCACACTCTTTACCCGTTGTAGTGTGAAAAACTACACAATGTCTTGCAGGAACCTATTCGATGTTATTACAATACATTACTTCAATACATTATTCCAATACATTGTAAAACACTCTACCCCAGCCCGGTGCAAATTGGAGGAGGAACACAACAAATCAATAGCTTTGCATGTGTGGCTCCTTTCCACAATCAATCAGTATGGCAGAAATAATCTCTGCTCAGAGGGTCTTAGAAATCATCTTTGCAGATAGAGATGCTAGTGTGGAAGGAGCGTCTTCCACTTTGCAAGATTAAGAATTTTAAGAATACGATGGTCATGTCTCTGTCAATTCGGAGTCTGACAGTGAGTTGTAAGAAGAGGATGAGATTGACCTTCAGCTAGCCCCAGGACCAACCCGGCAGCAGAAAGCCTCAGGACCAGCCCTTCAGCAGCCAGCCCCAGGACCAGCCGTCAGCAGCCAGCTCGTCAGCAACCAGCCCCAGCCCCAGGACCAGCCTGTCAGCAGCCAGCCCCAGGACCAGCCCATCAGCAGCCAGCCCGTCAGCAGCAAGCCCGTCAGCAGCCAGCCCCAGGACCAGCCCTTCAGCAGCCAGCCCCATGACCAGTCCTTCAGCAGCCAGCCCCATGACCATACCGGTCAGCAGCCAGCCCCAAGACCAGCCCTTCAGCAGCCAGCCCCAGGACCAGCCCTTCAGCAGCCAGCCTCAGGACCAGCCCGTCAGCAACCAGCCCATCAGCAACCAGCCCGTCAGCAGCCAGCCCCAGGACCAGCCCGTCAGCAACCAGCCCCAGGACCAGCCCTTCAGCAGCCAGCCCCAGGACCAGTCCGTCAGCAGCCAGCCCGTCAGCAGCGAGCCCCAGGACCAGTCCGTCAGCAGCCAGCCCCAGGACCAGTCCGTCAGCAATCAGCTCAACAGCAACCTGCCGTAGGAGAAATATGAATGTCAACAAATTGTGAAATTGAATGGTGTTCTTGGCCAAGGCATGAGCCACCCAACATGGTTGCCAATGTGATAAGGATGCAACCAGGGCCGATGTGGATGGAGGTTACTCATGTACAGGACATACAGTCTTCTTTTGAGCTGTTCATCCCAGACACCATCCAGAAAATCATTCTGGACTGCACGAATATGGAGGGAAGGCGATGTTTTTGGAGAGAGATGGAAAGAGATGGACCAAACTCATTTAAATGCATACTTTGGGGGTCTTATCCTTGCTGGTGTTTTCAGGTCCAATGGGGGATCACAGAATCCATGTGGGATGCAGAAACTGACAGAGAATTTTTCCGTGCAACAATGTCTCTGGAAAAGTTCCACATTATTTCCAGGATTATCCGCTTCAATACCCGAGACACCAGACTAGCTCGGCTGCAGAGAGACAAGCTATTTGCAATCAGGTCAGTGTGGGACAAGTGGGTGGACCGCCTTCCCCTGTTTTACAACCCTGGGCCCAACGTTACTATTGATGAGCAGCTTATGCCATTTAGAGGCCGCTGCCCCTTCAGGCATTACATACAGTCTAAACCCGCAAAATATGGAATCAAGATCTGGGCTGCCTGTGATGCTGCTTCATCATATGTGTGGAACTCATAAGTGTATACGGGGAAGCCAGATGGAGGAGCCTCTGAGAAGAACCAAGGGATGAAGGTTCTCCTGGACGTGACATAGGGACACAGTGGCCACCACATCACATGCAATAACTTCTTTATTCGCAAACCTGGGACAGGAGCTCCTCAAGAGGAAGCTGACGATGGTAGGAACAGTACGAAAAAAAAGCCAGAGCTCCCACCTCAGCTGTTGAATAAATGGAACAGGCCTATCAATTCCTCTAAGTTTGTGTTCACAGCTGACACGTCGCTAGTGTCCTACGTGCCAAAGAAAGGCAAAAATGTGGTACTCGTGAGTACGCTGCATAGGGATGGAGAATTTTATTTTAAAAAATGTTTTCAACCTTTATTTAAGAACAAATTCTTATTTAAAATGATGGCCTACCGGGGAACAATGGGTTAACTGCCTTGTGCAGGGGCAGAATGACAGATTTTGTGGCCAGGAACATCTAAAACCAGAAATCATAATGGATTACAAGGCCACAAAAGGAGGGATTGAAAATGTAGACAAGTTGGTGACTGGCTACACCTGCAACAGAAGAACCCTACGCTGAACCCTACCCGGTGATATTCTACAACATCTTGGACATCTTGGTGTACAACATGTTTGTCATCTGGATGGTGTTGAACCCAGATTGGAACAGAGGGAAGCTCCAGAGGAGACGGCTCTTTCTCGAAGAGCTGGGAAAGGCATTGGTAAGACCTCAAATCCAGGAGGCAACATATCCCATGGAGCCCAGCTTCTGGAACCATCGTGAGTAGGATTCAGGAGAAAGATGCTGGTGTCACATCTGCCCAATCCATTATTAATGGATAATGATTTTACCATTATCCATTATCCTTTACATGTATTTAAATCAGTCCTTTTGACTGTAAAAAGTAATGTTTTGTTAATACGGAGAGGATTTGCCATGTACAGGATAGACCCATAAACTGATTCAGTGTAATAAATAAAAAAATAGTAAATGTTGATAGGATTATTTAGTTTGTTAGGATCCCCATTAAAACCTCTTTGCGCACAGATCCCGCTAGCTTTCCAGTGAAATCGGAGCGCGCCAAATTCAAAATACAAAATCGTAATATTAAACATTTATGAAAATACAAGTGTCATACTTGATTCTTTAGCTTAGAATCTTGGTAATCGAACCACGTTGCTCGATTTACAATAGGCTTTCGGCAAAAGCATAGCATTCGATTATCTGAGGACAACGCCCCACAACAACATATGTTTTCAAACCAGCACAGGCATCACAAAATCATAAATGGCGCTAAAATACATCACTTACCTTTGAAGATCTTCCTCTGTTTGCAATCCCAAGGGTTCCAGCTACGCAATGAATGGTCGTTTTGTTCGATAAAGTCCTTCTTTGCATCCCCAAAAAGTATGTTTAGTAGGCATCATTGAGTTCAATAATCCACCAGTTGCATAAAAATAAGTCCCCAAAGGTCCCGGTAAAGTTCGTCCAAACAAGTCAAACGACATTTCTAATTCATCCTCAGGTAGTATAATATTTAAATAAATGATCCTTTTATACGGAGACTAGTATGTTCAATAGGGAAGGAAAATAACAAATAGCTCGCCCTCATTCACGCGCGCATAGACTATTTTTGCCTTAGTGCTCCCCTTGGATAAACTACTATTCCTCGTTGGTTTTTCAGAAAACACGCCGGAATCTATGTGTAAAGACTGTTGACATCTAGTGGAAGCCATAGGAACTGCAATCTGGGAGGCTGACGTCATAGTTTTCCATAGCTTCACATTTGAAGTGGCTGGGAGCTCAAAAAAAGAATTCAGAATGGATTTCCCCTTTTCTCCCTGACATATCAGTTGTGTTATACACACAGACATTATTCAAACAGTTCTAGAAACGTCAAGAGTGTTTTCTATCCAATTATACCAATTATATGCTTATCCCAGCTTCTGGGCCTGAGTAACAGGCAGTTTACTTTGGGAACGTCAGACAGGCGGAAATTCGGGAAACTAGACCGTGCACTGAAACATTAACGACTGAAAATGCAGCAGCAACTCTTCCAAGGGTCCATTAACTACTGAATATGCAGCAGCTACTCTTCCTTGGGTCCAATAACTACTGAATATGCAGCAAATACTCTTCCTGGGGTCCATTACCTACTGAACAGGCAGAAGCTACTCTTCCTGGGGTCCATTACCTACTGAACAGGCAGAAGCTACTCTTCCTGGGGTCCATTACCTACTGAACATGCAGCAGCTACTCTTCCTGGGGTCCATTACCTACTGAACATGCAGCAGCTACTCTTCCTGGGGTCCATTACCTACTGAATATGCAGAAGCTACTCTTCCTGGGGTCCATTAACTACTGAACATGCAGCAGCTACTCTTCCTGGGGTCCATTACCTACTGAACATGCAGCAGCTACTCCTCCTGGGGTCCATTAACTTCTTACGGATCACTGGGACGCGAGCGTCTCACCTCGACAACATCCGGTGAAATTGCAGAGGGCGAAATTCAAATTACAGAAATCGTAATATTAAACATTCATGAAAATGCAAGTGTCATACATAATTTAAAAGCTTAACTTCTTGTTAATTCAGCCGCATTGTTCAATTTCAAAAAGGCTTTACGGCGAAAGCACACCATGTGATTATCTGAGGACAACGCCCAGCACACAAAGCATTACATACATTTTCCATCCCTGCAGAGGCGTCACTTACCTTGAAGATCTTCATCTGGTTTAAATCACAAGGGTCCCAGCTATGTAACAAATGGTCCTTTTGTTCGATAAAGTCTTTCTTTATATCCCAAAAAAGACAGTTTCATTGGCGCGCTATACTCAGTAATCCACCGGTTCAAAATGCATACAAATGAATCCCGTAAATTACCAATAAAACTTCTTCCAAACATATCAAGCAACACAGCAATCCTGATTTCGGGATAAGTGTCATCAACAACCGCTGAATAGCATAGCGCTACATACAATAAATATTACTATAAATATTTATATTCATGTCAGATTTTGAAAATATGCTTTATAGCGAAAGCAATCCAAGCGTTTGTGTAAGTTTATCGATCGCACGATAAACATTAAGTACACTTAGCATCAGGTAGCTCGGTCACGACAACCAGAAAAGCAATCATTGAATAGTTTACCTTTGATGATCTTCGGATGTTTTCTCTCACGAGACTCCCAGTTACACAACAAATGTTCCTTTTGTTCCATAAAGATTATTATTAGATCCAAAATTCCTCTGTTTGTTTGTCGCGTAATGTTCAGAAATACACAGGAAAGAGCGGTCATTTTTTTATAATCAATCCTAAGGTTGTCTTTAAAATGTATAATCAATAATATATCAACCGCAAATGTCTTTCACAGTAGGAGAGGGAAAAGCAATACCTATCCAAATTCTGTTGCGCGAGCAAAACTCATGTGACAACTTGATGCGATGTTATTGTTCTGGCTCATTTTTCAAAATAAAAGCCTGAAACTATGTCTGAAGTCTGTTGACACCTCGAGGAAAAGATAGGAAAAGGAATCTGGTTCATATCCCTTTAAATGGAGCAAAGGTAGGCTATGGAACATGGAGTTTTCAAAATAGAAGCCACTTCCTGTTTTGATTTTCCTCAGGGTTTCGCCTGCAATATCAGTTCTGTTATACTCACAGACAATATTTTGACAGTTTTGGAAACTTTAGAGTGTTTTCTATCCAATAATAATAATATTAACATGCAAATATTAGCAACTGAGACTGAGGAGCTGGCCGTTTACAATGGGCACCTTTTCATCCAAGCTACACAATACTGCCCCTGCAGCCATAAAAAGTTAAGTAATTTTTCATGCTCAACAGTTTTCCTGTGTGTATCAAGAATGGTCCACCACCCAAAGAACATCCAGCCAACTTGACACAACTGTGGGAAGCATTGGAGTCAACATGGACCAGCATCCCTGTGGAGCGCTTTCAAACACCTAGTCCACGCCCCGACGAATGTAGGCTGTTCTGATGGCAAAAGGGGGAGCAACTCAACATTAGTAAGGTGTTCCTAATGTTTTGTACAGTCTGTGTATTATCTGGTGGAAGGGTGAAATAAATTAAGTGACTCATTAAAACTTCAGGCTAGGCGTCCGGCTAGCAGGACAACTTCTGGTGAAACTGGAGGGCACGCAATTCAAATAAATAATCATAAAAATAACGAATATTAAACACTTAGGAACATACAAGTGTCTTATATCGAATAAAAGCTTAAATTCCTGTTACTCTAACTGCACTGTCCGATTTACAATAGGCTTTACAGCGAAAGCATGCCATGTGATTGTTTGAGGACGGCGCCCCACATAGAAATATTTTTCCACCAGCACAGGTTACATAAATTCACAAAGGGAGGGAGGGACTGGTTCCCTTCACAAAATAGATGGCATCATGAAGCAGGAAAATTATGTGGATATATTGAAACAAAATCAAAAAATTTCATTCAGGAAGTTAAAGCTTGGTCGTAAATGGGTCTTTCAAATGGACAACGACCCCAAGCATACTTCCAAAATTGTAGCAAATTGGCTTAAAGACAACAAAGTCAAGGTATTGGAGTGGCCATCACAAAGCCCTGACCTCAATCCCATACAACATTTATGGGCAGAACTGAAAAAGTGTGTGCGAGCAAGGAGGCCTACAAATCTGCCTCAGTTACAACAGCTCTGTCAGGAGGAATGGACCAACATTTACCCAACTTATTGAGGGAAGCTTGTGGAAGGCTTCTAACTATCCTCGCTCCTCGCCATGTAAATCTGACAGGAGAAAACATCTGGTTACTAACTATCCTCAACATGTGGGGCGGCAGGGTAGCCTAGTGGTTAGAGCGTTAGACTAGTAACCGGAAGGTTGCAAGTTCAAACCCCCGAGCTGACAAGGTACAAATCTGTCATTCTGCCCCTGAACAGGCAGTTAACCCACTGTTCCTAGGCCGTCATTGAAAATAAGAATTTGTTCTTAACTGACTTGCCTGGTTAAATAAAGGTAAAAAAAAAAAAAAAAAAAAAAAAATGTAAATCTGACAGGAGAGAACATCTGGTTTCTAACTATCCTCGCTCCTCAACATGTAAATCTGACAGGAGAGAACATCTGGTTTCTAACTATCCTCAACATGTAAATCTGACAGGAGATAACATCAGGTTTCTAACTATCCTCAACATGTAAATCTGACAGGAGAGAACATCAGGTTTCTAACTATCCTCGCTCCTCAACATGTAAATCTGACAGGAGAGAACATCTGGTTTCTAACTATCCTCAACATGTAAATCTGACAGGAGAGAACATCTGGTTTCTAACTATCCTCAACATGTAAATCTGACAGGAGATAACATCTGGTTTCTAACTATCCTCGCTCCTCAACATGTAAATCTGTCATCGTCATCCAGACCATAAATTCTGATATTAAACCTTCTATTTTTGTCAATCCACTAGTCAGGATTGGAACTTCACAACGTTACACCCAGAAAGGTGAAAGTGTTAAAGTTACAGGAGTTATGTGTGGGGCAACCGTAGCATTTTCTGATTGGTCAATTCTTGGAAGCAATACCATCTGTTCATTGGCTAGTCAGAGCAATTCTTCTGATTGAGATCGAGCACAGCAATGTGATTGGCTGTGTATTATTGACATTGCAATACCCATAAGGAAATACAGTTGAACAGTTCACACAGTTTCATTCTATGATTTTATAACCTAAATGTTATTTATTTTATTGTAGCTCCTTTGTTGACAATAATTAAATGTGTTATTAGATGTGTACATTCATTATGTTATTGCATTAATACAGTCTGAACAGTAGTTATTTGGGGGAAGTTACCAACATAAAAGTGGAATATTGGAATATGTCTGACAAGAGGAACAGTCCTGCCCAGTGTGAAAGCCAGCACACACAGCCTTACACACTCAGCTCCCTGTATTCAATCAGCTGCACTTCTACAGCTTCACCTGGAGGGGCGACAGAAACAACACGATTTAAGGGACAGGACAAACAAGACCAATGACAGACAACACATCTTATCTGAAAGACTCCTGACATAAATGTCCCAATAGAGTCACTATGATCCAGAAACGGACTGGCCATAGGACATTTTGGGACCAGATGGGCCGGTCCATCTTTAAGCAGAGTGGGCTGGCCTAAATTGTGTGTTTGCAAAGAACAACTGTTTGGGGAGGGGGGGGGGGGGGGGGGCTAGTGTGTTAGAAGATACATGTAAATGTTGAAAAGAAAAACAGTCACATATCAATCATCACAGATGGCACCTGTACATAGCCCACCTATAATTTAGCCCAAACAACTACCTCTTTCCCTACTGTATTTTATTTATTTATTTATTTTGCTCCTTTGCACCCCATTATTTTTATTTCTACTTTGCACATTCTCCCATTGCAAATCTACCATTCCAGTGTTTTACTTGCTATATTGTATTTACTTTGCCACCATGGCCTTTTTGCCTTTACCTCCCTTATCTCACCTCATTTGCTCACATCGTATATAGACTTGTTTATACTGTATTATTGACTGTATGTTTGTTTTACTCCATGTGTAACTCTGTGTTGTTGTTTGTGTCAAACTGCTTTGCTTTATCTTGGCCAGGTCGCAGTTGTAAATGAGAACGTGTTCTCAACTAGCCTACCTGGTTAAATAAAGGTGTTCTCAACTGGCCTACCTGGTTAAATAAAGGTGTTCTCAACTAGCCTACCTGGTTAAATAAAGGTGTTCTCAACTTGCCTACCTGGTTAAATAAAGGTGTTCTCAACTAGCCTACCTGGTTAAATAAAGGTGAAATAAAATATAAAAACTGTTCACAATCCTCGACTGATTTCAAGACAAGATAAACATGTCATAAATAAAATACGTCACTCACCGTAACGTCAGGACCAGACTCCACAGACAACAGGTTGGGTTGGTCCTCCTCTTCCTCCTTGTCACCAGTGGGAAACCAGCTAGGATAATATTACACAGACGGATTAGATTACATCAGATATTCGTTGATTTATTGATTTGATATTTAAAGTATTGGGACTCTCCAGCCGGAGACAACATTATATATGACCTCAGTTATATTACTCTGTCAACTAGTAACACAGAGATGAACATCACAGAGACATTAATACAGAGATGAACATCACAGAGACATTAATACAGAGATGAACATCACAGAGACAACATTATATATTACCTCAGTTATATTACTCTGTCAACTAGTAACACAGAGATGAACATCACAGAGACATTAATACAGAGATGAACATCACAGAGACAACATTATATATGACCTCAGTTATATTACTCTGTCAACTAGTAACACAGAGATGAACATCACAGAGATATTAAACATTAATACAGAGATGAACATCACAGAGACAACATTATATATGACCTCAGTTATATTACTCTGTCAACTAGTAACACAGAGATGAACATCACAGAGACAACATTACAGTGGGGCAAAAAAGTATTTAGTCAGCAACCAATTGTGCAAGTTCTCCCACTTAAAAAGATGAGAGAGGCCTGTCATTTTCATCATAGGTACACTTCAACTATGACAGACAAAATCAGAAAAAAAATCCAGAAAATCACATTGTAGGATTTTTAATTAATTTATTTGCAAATTATGGTGGAAAATAAGTATTTGGTCAATAACAAAAGTTTCTCAATACTTTGTTATATACCCTTTGTTGGCAATGACAGAGGTCAAACGTTTTCTGTAAGTCTTCACAAGGTTTTCACACACTGTTGCTGGTATTTTGGCCCATTCTTCAATGCAGATCTCCTCTAGAGATAGTTCTCAGAACCTCAGAACCGCCCTGGAACCATAGTTAGACGTTCTCAGAACCTCCCTGGAACCATAGTAAAACGTTCCCAGAACCTCCCTGCAACCTAAAACGTAACGTTCCCAGAACAGGCTAACTCTTCGTTTTCAGAACGTTTAAAAAACGCTCCATTTTACCAGTCAGTAAAGTTATGGTTTCCTCCCAAGAACCAATGGTAAACCAAACATGAATGTTCCCACAACTTTAAATAAACCATATGCGCTAGTTGGGATTCCACTTCTTGTACTCCATGTCATATGCCAAGTTATGTTGACAAGGAGTAGAATGTTACCACAAAATAGACTGGTACCCAGTGTTGTGTCTTTACTATCATTAAACTGAAGATTCATCTTTATCAAATAACTCTCTGTAATTATTATTACGCGATTAAACTGATTAATCATGTAACTGTAATTAACTAGGAAGTCGGGGCACCAAGGAAAATATTCAGATTACTAAATTGTAATTTTCCTAATAGATATTCTAATATCTGATCAATTAGTGTGTCGTCGGGGTCTCTGTTGAAAAGTTTGTTTCTGTTGGAGAGTGTCTGTCCTCTCTCGCTCTCTGTCTCGTAGTTAGAATGGATAGTTCAGAGTGACATTCATTCATGTGGTTATAGAATAGATGTTTCGGCAGTTGTCGGTCTTCGCGTTCAATGATACCGAATTCCTAGCTGCAGACTAGTAATTAATATCAAAGACTTGTTCTTATCGATAGTCTAAGAGTTTGACCACGTGGTATGATTAAAAGATTCAGCCATCTACTCAAACCTTGGCCCTCTCGTTATCGAGGTAAGCTGGTCTGCAACCTTTGTCCTCTTGTGATTGAGAGAAACATGGTCTGATGAGAAATTCTCAAAGTGGGGGTTTTATTCGGGAGTTGCAGAAAAGGGCCTGTCCCAGGATGCCCGACCCTACTGGGCTCATGGACGGTCCTCTGATGTAGTTAAACTCCAAAGAGAATTGGAGTTTCCTTCATTAAACTGTCCAAAATCACATTACACTCATTTCAAACAGTATCATCCTTACTCATTCATCTTATACAACAATTAGATGTAAACCTCATATCTGAGGCTATTATATAAACAGCATTATGGTAATGTGGTCGCATTGGCTACCATGAGTTTCACCAAATTGTCGCAAATGGACCAGTTCGTAGCTGGATTCTTCACCAATCTTTTATACCTGCTTCAGAACATAAATGTTGTTGGGACCTCAAGTTCTGTGAGGTTGAAGAAATTCCTTTGTTCTCTATGAAAATTCTCTCTGTCTCTATACTGTGGCCATGAGGAAATAATCTCCTCCAAGAATTTACGACCTCTCTCTGACCACAGCAGCCTGTGTGTAGAAGACAGGGAAAGGGGGATGGGGCTTGCTGTACCCAAAGAGGGCAACGTCATGACACCAGGCTATGGAGATCCGTAGGGTTGAGAGCCTGTTTTTCGAGGGAGACCTGGCAAGACTTGTTTAGCAGGACCTAGCTAACTGTAGACTTAGTTAGCATGACCAGGCTAACTGTAGACTTAGTTAGCAGGACCAGGCTAACTGTAGAATTAGATAGCTGGACCAGGCTAACTGTAGACTTAGTTAGCAGGACCAGGCTAACTGTACACTTAGTTAGCAGGACCAGGCTAACTGTCGACTTAGATAGCAGGACCAGGCTAACTGTAGACTTAGTTAGCAGGACCAGGCTAACTGTACACTTAGTTAGCAGGACCAGGCTAACTGTCGACTTAGATAGCAGGACCAGGCTAACTGTATAATTAGATAGCAGGACCAGGCTAACTGTGGAATTAGATAGCAGGACCAGGCTAACTGTAGAATTAGATAGCAGGACCAGGCTAACTGTAGAATTAGATAGCAGGACCAGGCTAACTGTGGAATTAGATAGCAGGACCAGGCTAACTGTGGAATTAGATAGCAGGACCAGGCTAACTGTAGACTTAGATAGCAGGACAAGGCTAACTGTAAACTTGATTAGCAGGACCAGGCTAACTGTAGACTTAGATAGCAGCATTCGTAAGTTAGGCTAACTGTAGACCTAAGTCAGGCTAACCGCACCTGGAGGTGAAGAGAGCCTTCTCGTTGATCATCTGGGCTCTGAAGATGTTGACAGCCTTGTAGATGTCTATCACATCCTGGTACTTCTCCAGTAGATGCCTGAAGAGAGAGACAGGATAGAAAAGAGTCACTCCACAATATCACCACACCTGACAAGATTAAACACAACAATGTGGAGTTCAGACACTATAAACTTCCATTGGCAATCAATATCATCAATATCAATTAACATGTATTATATCATCAATATCAACCAGCATACCTCATATCATCAATATCAACCAGCATACCTCATATCATCAATATCAACCAGCATACCTCATATCATCAATATCAACCAGCATATATTATATCAACAATATAAATCAGCATACATTATATTGTATCAGTTGTATTACATTATAATATCCTTAATATACCTGTAATATGTCCCAGACTCATCCTTCTGGTTCCTCTGGTCTGGCTTCATGTCCTCTCTCCCCCACTGGTAGCAGGGGCAGGGGAAGAGGTTTAGCCAGGGGTAGAGGCAGGGGCTGGGGCCTTGTCTGGTCCTCTCTCCCAGGGGCAGGTTCTGTGCCAGGTAAGGTCTGAGCAGGGCTCTGGGCAGCAGAGACACCAGCCAGTAGATGGGCTCCTCATTTACAATGTCATGGAAGCTCTGGAGGTACTGACGCACAGCTGCAGAGGGCTGGATGGAGGACAGGTTCTGTAGGCAGGAAGAGGAAGAGATGGAGGAAGTGAGACAAAGAGTTTACTATGTGGTTATGGCTAAGCTTAGCCGAATACATTTCAACTCAGTTTCACAGTTCGTGACATTTAATAAAAGTTCAATTCAATGTCTTAGGATCACCACTTTATTTTAAGAATGTGAAGTGTCAGCATAATAGTAGAGAGAATGATTTATTTCAGCTTTTATTTATTTCATCACATTCCCAGTGAGTCAGAAATGTATATACACTCAATTAGTATTAGGTAGCATTGCCTATAAATTGTTTAACTTGGGTCAAACATTTCGGTTAGCCTTCCACAAGCTTCCCACATTCAGGTGGGTAAATTTTGGTCCAGTCCTCCTGACAGAGCTGGTGTAACTGAGTCAGGTTTGTAGGCCTCCTTGTTCGCATACGCTGTTTCAGTTCTGCCCACAAATCTTCTATGGGATTGAGGTCAGGGCTTTGTGATGGCCACTCCAATACCTTGACTTTGTTGTCCTTGAGCCATTTTGCCACAACTTTGGAAGTCTTCTTGGGGTCATTGTCCGTTTTGTAATTTATTATAGCTGTTTTTATAGCTGCACCAGGTTGGATCTGAATGTAATTGGGTTTCTCAAATATCCTGTAAATTAAAACCTTCCCTGTCATGTTTCAGGCACCAAATGTTCTTAAAGGAAGTGGCTTATTGATTATATGAAGATGTTTTAATATTCCCAGATGACTGGAAACCATAAATAAACTGTAATGCTAAAAGACCTTGAACTGAATGGAGTCAAAAAGGGAAAAGGTAGAAGATATGATTGGTTTACGTTTTGGGGGTGTGTCTAAATACACCAAAACCTGGGTAACTGAAATTGAACTAGAAATTAACCAAAACAAAAAAAGGTTAAAATTGAGTAATTGAAAATGTTTATGGAAGGTTTTTGGAATTGATAAATCACCTACTACGTTCTAGTTGAATTTTCTTGCTATAAGTCCTCTTAAATTATATATTAATATATATTATCTTAAATTGTATAAATAGATATGTTATCTTAAATTGTACATTAAGTAATATTATCTTAAATTGTACATTAAGATATACACTGCTCAAAAAAATAAAGGGAACACTAAAATAACACATCCTAGATCTGAATGAATGAAATATTCTTATGAAATACTTTTTTCTTTACTTAGTTGAATGTGCTGAAAACAAAATCACACAAAAATTATCAATGGAAATCAAATTTATCAACCTATGGAGGTCTGGATTTGGAGTCACACTCAAAATTAAAGTGAAAACCAAACTACAGCCTGATCCAACTTTGATGTAATGTCCTTGAAACAAGTCAGAATTAGGCTCAGTAGTGTGTGTGTGGCCTCCATGTGCCTGTATGACCTCCCTACAACGCCTGGGCATGCTCCTGATGAGGTGGCGGATGGTCTCCTGAGGGATCTCCTCCCAGACCTGGACTAAAGCATCCCCCAACTCCTGGACATCTGTGGTGCAACGTGGCGTTGATGGATGGAGTAAGACATGATGTCCCAGATGTGCTCAATTGGATTCAGGTCTGGGGAACGGGCGGGCCAGTCCATAGCATCAATGCCTTCCTCTTGCAGGAACTGCTGACACACTCCAGCCACATGAGGTCTAGCATTGTCTTACAGTAGGAGGAACCCAGGGCCAACCGCACCAGCATATGGTCTCACAAGGGGTCTGAGGATCTCATCTCGGTACCTAATGGCAGTCAGGCTACCTCTGGCGAGCACCGCTGTGCGGCCCCCAAAGAAAAGCCACCCCACACCATGACTGACCCACCGCCAAACCGGTCATGCTGGAGGATGTTGCAGGCAGCAGAACGTTCTCCACGGCGTCTCCAGACTCTGTCACATGTTCTCAGTGTGAACCTGCTTTCATCTGTGAAGAGCACAGGGTGCCAGTGGCGAATTTGCCAATCTTGGTGTTCTCTGGCAAATGCCAAACGTCCTGCATGGTGTTGGGCTGTAAGCACAACCCCCACCTGTGGACGTCGGGCCCTCATACCACCCTCATGGAGTCTGTTTCTGACCGTTTGAGCAGACACATGCACATTTGTGGCCTGCTGGAGGTCATTTTGCAGGGCTCTGGCAGTGTTCCTCCTGCTCCCACTTGCACAAAGGCGGAGGTAGCGGTCCTGCTGCTGGGTTGTTGCCCTCCTACGGCCTCCTCCATGTCTCCTAATGTACTGGCCTGTCTCCTGGTAGCGCCTCCATGCTCTAGACAATACTCTGACAGACACAGAAAACCTTCTTGCCACAGCTCGCATTGATGTGCCATCCTGGATGAGCTGCACTACCTGAGCCACTTGTGTGGGTTGTAGACTCCGTCTCTTGCTACCACTAGAGTGAAAGCAACGCCAGCATTCAAAAGTGACAGAAACATCAGCCATGAAGCATAGGTACTGAGAAGTGGTCTGTAGTCACCACCTACAGAACCACTCCTTTATTGGTGGGTGTCTTGCTAATTGCCTATAATTTCCACCTGTTGTCTATTCCATTTGCACAACAGCATGTGAAATGTATTGTCAATCAGTGTTGCTTCCTAAGTGGACAGTTTGATTTCACAGAAGTGTAATTGACTTGGAATTACATTGTGTTGTTTAAGTGTTCTCTTTATTTTTTTGAGCAGAGTATGTTTCTATTTAGAACCCTTCTGGACTTCCAAAGAACCCTTCTAGACTTCCAAAGAATCGTTCTAGACTTCCAAAGAATCCTTCTGAACTTCCAAAGAATCCTTCTGAACTTCCAAAGAATCCTTCTGAACTTCCAAAGAATCCTTCTGAACTTCCAAAGAATCCTTCTGAACTTCCAAAGAATCCTTCTGAACTTGTGTTGTTTAAGTGTTCCCTTTATTATTTTGAGCAGTGTATTATCTTAAATTGTATATTAAGATGTATTATCTTAAATTGTATATTAAGATATATTATCTTAAATTGTATATTAAGATATATTATCTTAAATTGTATATTAAGGGTGATTGTTATAACAGCTTCCTACCAGGTGTGGTTGAGTTTGGATCTGGGACTCCTTCAGAGACTCCTGGTAGCGTTGATGTGTTCTCTGGAGAAACATCATGATGTCTGGAGGACCCTGGACTGTTCTGATCAGCACCTGGCTCATACACACATTTGTACTGTTATACAGAGCAACTTATCTTAAGATGGCTAGGAACGACAACCACGTATCACAGTCATAGTAAGTAAATCTTTGCGGTATTGGTTTAATTTCATGTATTTTCTTTTCACCCGCAGCATGGGGATGACTCTGTCCAGGTATAGCACCTCCTGGTGGCAGAAGTCAGCATAGCAGCGGGCAGGCAGACGTCTGGAATACATCCCTCTGAGGAAGGCTGAGTAGAGGATCTCATCTGCTACTCTCTCACTGGTCTCCCACAGGACGTCATAAATACTCACCTCTTTAACCAGCTCTGGGGGAGGGAGGGAGGGAGGGAGGGACAGTGTTCACAACTATGTGGGACATTTTATTTTTAATGATTAGTACAAAACTCTAAACAGTTCATCAAAAAGACAGTTGTTTTAAAACGAAGCAATTTTTTTTTAAATTGACTATTACAAGACACAAAATCATACAGTCACTTATTCACCAAACTTAATCAGTGTTTCATCTAGAAATACATGTTTCACATTGCAATACATGTTCATATAAATGTAAATACTTTTCACAATGCAACTCACTCTTTACTTTAGGTATGATTCTCTTCTCATTTGTTAAAATACATTTTACTATCACTCTAATACATGCCATTTGTGTGGCAGGTGTTTTTCTCCAAAGTGTTGGTATGTAACCTCAGTGGGAATCAAACCCACAGCTCTGGTGTTGCTGGTGCCATGCTCATACTAACTGAGCCACACACACTATAATACATAAGAATCAAACCCACAGCTCTGGTGTTGCTGGTGCCATGCTCATACTAACTGAGCCACACACTATAATACATAAGAATCAAACCCACAGCTCTGGTGTTGCTGGTGCCATGCTCATACTAACTGAGCCACACACACTATAATACATAAGAATATAATACATAAGACACTAAAATCACATTGAACCATAGAGGGGTTAGTCGAATTAGCAATGTATGTAACCTGTATTCCTGAATTCTAAATAACAGGCACTCCTACTATCTAGAACCGTCTACTATCCACTATCTAGAACAGTCTACTATCTAGAACAGTCTACTACTGCTATCCACTATCGACAACAGTCTGCTATCTAGAACAGTCTACTATCTAGAACAGTCCACTATCCACTATCTAGAACAGTCCACTATCCACTATCTAGAACAGTCCACTATCCACTATCTAGAACAGTCTACTATCCACTATCTAGAACAGTCCACTATCCACTATCTAGAACAGTCTACTATCTACTATCTACTATCTAGAACAGTCTACTATCTAGAACAGTCTACTATCTACTGTCTAGAACAGTCTACTATCCACTATCTAGAACAGTATACTATCTACTATCTACGATCTAGAACAGTCTGCTATCCACTATCTAGAACAGTCTGCTATCCACTATCTAGAACAGTCCGCTATCCGTTATCTAGAACAGTATACTATCTACTATCTACTATCTAGAACAGTCTGCTATCCACTATCTAGAACAGTCTGCTATCCACTATCTAGAACAGTATACTATCTACTATCTAGAACAGTCTGCTATCCACTATCTAGAACAGTCTGCTATCCACTATCTAGAACAGTCTGCTATCCACTATCTACTATCTAGAACAGTCTACTATCTAGAACAGTCTACTATCTACTATCTAGAACAGTCTACTATCTACTGTCTAGAACAGTCTACTATCCACTATCTAGAACAGTATACTATCTACTATCTAGAACAGTCTGCTATCCACTATCTAGAACAGTCTGCTATCCACTATCTAGAACAGTCCGCTATCCGTTATCTAGAACAGTATACTATCTACTATCTACTATCTAGAACAGTCTGCTATCCACTATCTAGAACAGTCTGCTATCCACTATCTAGAACAGTATACTATCTACTATCTAGAACAGTCTGCTATCCACTATCTAGAACAGTCTGCTATCCACTATCTAGAACAGTCTGCTATCCACTATCTACTATCTAGAACAGTCTACTATCTAGAACAGTCTACTATCTACTATCTAGAACAGTCTACTATCTACTGTCTAGAACAGTCTACTATCCACTATCTAGAACAGTATACTATCTACTATCTAGAACAGTCTGCTATCCACTATCTAGAACAGTCTGCTATCCACTATCTAGAACAGTCCGCTATCCGTTATCTAGAACAGTATACTATCTACTATCTACTATCTAGAACAGTCTACTATCTACTATCTAGAACAGTCTACTATCTACTGTCTAGAACAGTCTACTATCCACTATCTAGAACAGTATACTATCTACTATCTAGAACAGTCTACTATCTACTGTCTAGAACAGTCTACTATCCACTATCTAGAACAGTATACTATCTACTATCTACGATCTAGAACAGTCTGCTATCCACTATCTAGAACAGTCTGCTATCCACTATCTAGAACAGTCCGCTATCCGTTATCTAGAACAGTATACTATCTACTATCTACTATCTAGAACAGTCTGCTATCCACTATCTAGAACAGTCTGCTATCCACTATCTAGAACAGTCCGCTATCCGTTATCTAGAACAGTATACTATCTACTATCTACTATCTAGAACAGTCTGCTATCCACTATCTAGAACAGTCTGCTATCCACTATCTAGAACAGTCTGCTATCCACTATCTACTATCTAGAACAGTCTACTATCTAGAACAGTCTACTATCTACTATCTAGAACAGTCTACTATCTACTGTCTAGAACAGTCTACTATCCACTATCTAGAACAGTATACTATCTACTATCTAGAACAGTCTGCTATCCACTATCTAGAACAGTCTGCTATCCACTATCTAGAACAGTCCGCTATCCGTTATCTAGAACAGTATACTATCTACTATCTACTATCTAGAACAGTCTGCTATCCACTATCTAGAACAGTCTGCTATCCACTATCTAGAACAGTATACTATCTACTATCTAGAACAGTCTGCTATCCACTATCTAGAACAGTCTGCTATCCACTATCTACTATCTAGAACAGTCTACTATCTAGAACAGTCTACTATCTACTATCTAGAACAGTCTACTATCTACTGTCTAGAACAGTCTACTATCCACTATCTAGAACAGTATACTATCTACTATCTAGAACAGTCTGCTATCCACTATCTAGAACAGTCTGCTATCCACTATCTAGAACAGTCCGCTATCCGTTATCTAGAACAGTATACTATCTACTATCTACTATCTAGAACAGTCTGCTATCCACTATCTAGAACAGTATGCTATCTACTATCTAGAACAGTCTGCTATCCACTATCTAGAACAGTCTGCTATCCACTATCTAGAACAGTCTGCTATCCACTATCTAGAACAGTCTGCTATCCACTATCTAGAACAGTCTACTATATATTATCTAGAACAAGCTGGTCAGCTTGCTGATGAACAGAATGCTTTCAGAAAGCCAGAGTGTTTGACGTGATTTTTGTTGTTATGTAACTTCAGTTGATTGACCGGTGCGTTAATCGACTCCAGGGGGTGAAACAGCTTGCCTCTGTTGAGGGAAAATATATTTTGCTGAAGGGAGGGTAATCCATTTTCATTTAAGAGACCCTGGAGTGTGGGGCAGTTAGATCACATATTTCATCACTATCAACTACAGTCAGACTACTACACTTTCACTCATAAGGAATTAGACAAGTTTTAGGATATTATTTAGGGAGGAAATATGATATGGTGCATCTAGTGGAAGTAGTTTAGAAGTTTGTTAGTTTTACATTTTTTAGAGAGGTCAATTTTATCCATGTGACCCTTATTATAAATAATGTTTACTCCCGAGTCTGAGAAGATGTCATTATGTTTTGGTGATTAAATCAATGTTTTCATTGTATTTTACTATTTTGGATCTCTGGTTGTGTGGTGAGAGAGATGTCTCCAAACAAAATGGATGCTCTATAAAAAGGTTTGGAATAGACAACTGGCTGCACCTGTTACCAGTTCAGAGTTCGGCACTAAGAGTTCTGGAAAAATCCCCAAATACTTAAATAGCACCAATATCAGTAAGAAAAAAAAATCACTATCATTTTCCGTGAAGAAAAACTGTGGGGGTTGTTTTAACTCTACAAGTATTGTTGTGGCAGTGGAAGAAATGTTAAAATGCTTTATTTAAGCAAAGTAGTGAAATATGGTATAATGTAAAAACAAAAAAAATTATAAAAAATATATGCCACTATCTGGTCTGTTTACTTTGATGGACTGCTATGTGAATTTTATTCCTTTGGAGTGTGAGGCAGTTAGATCATGTCACGACTTCCCCCGAAGTTGGTTCCCCTGCCCGTTTCGGGCGGCGCTCGGCGGTCGTCGTCACCGGCCTACTAGAAGGTGGTTCCCCTGCCTGTTCGGGCGGCGCTCGGCGGTCGTCGTCACCGTCCTACTAGAAGGTGGCTCCCCTGCCTGTTTCGGGCGACGCTCGGCGGTCGTCGTCACCGTCCTACTAGCCGCCACCGATCCCTTTTTCGTTTGTCTTATTCGTTTCACCTGTGTTTGTTGTTTAATGAGCTTCCCTATTTTTAGTAGGTGGACCCGCCCTTATTTTGTGCAGGATTGTCTTTATGTCACGTGTGCGTTTTAGGTAGAGGTGGATTAATTTTCTTAACTGGGCACACCTGTGTTTTTTGGGTTGTCACGTTGTTGTCTGTGCCCTGTATTGTTGGGGTTATCATTTTTTTGCCCGAAGTAAAGAGCACTTTTCTCTGCGTCTGATTCCTTCACCCACCTAGTCCCGCGTGACAGATCACATATTTCACCACTAACAACTATAGTCAGACTACTACACTTTCACTCATAAGGAATTAGAAATGTTTCAGGATATTATTTAGGGAGGAAATATGATGTGGTGCATCTAGTGGAAGTAGTTTAGAAGTTTGTTAGGGTTCAATTTTAGTGGGCTGGTTTTAGTAGAGGGAGTGACTGTTGTAGAATAGTAGTCTTCAGTGGGTAGTAGTAGATAGATATTAGTAGCAGTAGATAACTGTTACATATTACTGCACTGTCGGAACTAGAAGCACAAGCATTTCGCGACTCCCACAATAACATCTGTTAAACACATGTATGTGACCAATAAAATGTTATTTTATTTCATTTTGTTGTTGTTGTTGTAAATGCAGTTAGACGGTTGAGTCCTCGGACTATCAACCTCGTGCGATCTTAAATCTGCACAGACGACTAATGACCTTATACACTCTGTCTGCTGACTGCCATGTATACCAGAAGGATGTATTCTTCTATTAAAGCAGAGACCCGACTATGTGTGTTAATCTTTCAACTCTGAACCCTTCTTGGAGATGGTTGATTGGTTCATTTAATGCAAATCTTATAAAAATGTTGTTTGAAAGAATCTGCAGTCTCTCTCTTCCTGTAGAATTGCTACCACAGGAAAGTGGGTTAGAGGTGATATAATTAGCATAACGCATAATCAGTCTTAATGAGAACATTCTAAAAGTTCTATGGTAGTTAATTCAACAGTGGGAAGTTAGCTACATTAAACTAGTTCTATGGTAGTTAATTCAACAGTAGGAAGTTAGCTACATTAAACTAGTTCTATGGTAGTTAATTCAACAGTAGGAAGTTAGCAACATTAAACTAGTTCTATGGTAGTTAATTCAACAGTAGGAAGTTAGCTACATTAAACTAGTTCTATGGTAGTTAATTCAACAGTGGGAAGTTAGCAACATTAAACTAGTTATATGGTAGTTAATTCAACAGTAGGAAGTTAGCTACATTAAATGAGTTGATGAAGTTACCAAAACAGCTGTATAGTTTAATTGGTAGAAGGTTTTTCTGTTCTAATTTTAGATTTGAATAGCAGAGTAGACTAATAATGTGCTCTATGTTTTTGTCGAAGCTACAGGGAAAGTGGTCAAAATCACATTGTTTAGAGTGAATAGACTGTTGGAAGTCAGATTTAAAATGGGAGATTTAAATCAAGGGATATTTAGAATGTTGAAGAAATCCCGTTAAAGAGGGAGAGGATTTCTAGGAGGACAAAAAGCTTAATAGTTTAAAATCAATTCCAGATCGGTCAACACGTTTTAAAGGGCAATACAGGTGCAGCTCCTTGTTGAATGGCACTCTGACATTTAGAAGATGACAGCTGTTCACTTCTAAATGTCAGAGTGCCATTCAACAAGGAGCTGCACCTGTAACATAATTAACTTATTGTCTATCCGAGGCAATGGGCCAAGACATTCCTACCTCTCTCGTGTGATTTCTTCTGACTTGGCAATGATGCTAAACCAGATCTAAAAGAAAATGAAATAAAAAAAGACTTGAATGTAATTGAGTTTTAATATGGTGCCTGTATAAAACATGTCCAGATACAAGACAGTGTTAGACCTGCTACCTTGTCTCCATAGAACACACATAGAACCTCAGCTCTGCACAGGACACGTCATTCCAGCCCTGCCCACCTGTTGTCAAGACAAATCTCACTTCAGTTATTTCAATGTGCTCAGAGAGTGTGTGTGTGTGTGTGTGTGTACCTCCAGTGTGTAGCTCCATACAGTTCTCCCCCTGTCCAGAGTTACTGGGCTCATCCTCCTCCCAGTAGAAACTGTCAACAGCTGAGCCGTCACTCCACAGCCACATCCCCTCCTTATCACAGAAACACATTGATGTTTGATGTTTGATGTTTGATTGATGGATTGAAACCACTTCATTGTTTTTAAACAGAAAGTACGTTGAGCTTTTGCCTCTGTAAACTGTAGACATTTGACAGACTGGTTGACAGACTGACAGACTGACTGATGAATTATTGACCCAGTGTACCTGAGCTGCATCGTAGCCTCCCATCCAGACCGGCTGGTCTGTGTGTCTCCTGACCAGATCCTGGACAAACACCTGTTGACCCGGGCTGTGAACCGACACCAGGTTCCCTCTGTGCTGGGAGCAGTACAACTAGAGAGACAGTCAGAGAACACTGTGTTAGCCCGCTGAGCTAAAGTCCTGGCAGTACCTCAGGGAGCAAAGATCAATGCAGGCTAGAAATGGAAATTTCCTGAATTAAATGTGTGTTTGTCTTGAAGTATCAATGGTTGTGAAATAGTATTAGTTGTAGGAGTGACAGCAGTAGAAGTAGTAGTATTGGTGACAGAAGTAGTACTATTAGTAGTAGTAGTTTTTAATTTAACTAGATTTTAAAGCATACAATTTTATGTGAAAAACGGATTTTAGCTTCATTCTTTTACCATGGATTTGCCCTAAATCAATGCCTAACCAACTCTACTACAGCAACAGAACAAGTTGACCTTTAGTTTCTCAGTCTCTCCCAATTACAAGCGTTACCTCTGCAGTGGCCCAGGTGGCCCAGACGGGGTAGAAGGAGAAGCAGCGATGCTCATTCTGATGCCACCCGGCTGGGCATGGTGACTGGGAGTCCACGCCTTCCACCTCCTCCTCTGTAGTGTTCACTACCCCCGGGGCAGCATCCAGCCCTGGAACAACAACACACACCAACAGTATGTACTGTTCAAGAGCTGTGCTTGACTTAGTTTACCTGGTACATTGGAAGCAATTCATGGAATAATCCCAAAAATGCAAACTAAGCTAGATCAAGTAGCACCTCAAATACTGTATAGCATCTAGAGTTGGGTTTGACCAGATACAATGCTATTTTACTGTAAACAAATTGACAACAGACTTTCAGCACTCTTATAGGGAAGGACATTCAACATGCACAGCGTTTACACAGATGGTTGATGATGTTTGGCCGAGTGAAATTCATGATCAAAAGATTGTAGGAGTTGTTTTGTTAGACTTCAGTGTGGCCTTTGACGTCATCATTCATAGTCTATGGCTTTACACCTCCTGCTATAATGTAGATAAAGAGTCGCCTGTTTAAATAAATAACAATTTGTATATAAGAATGTGTTCTTGATTACAGACCTGCCTAGTTAAATAAAGGTTAAGAATTTGTTCTTAACTGACCTGCCTATTTATATAAAGGTTAAATAAAAAAAGTGTTTTAACAGAACACAAGTTTTCTATCAATCATTTTAACTGTTTACACACACCGTCTGTTTTTCAAGTTTCATATTCACCTGTTGCGAGGTGCAGGGCCATCACTATACAACAAAGCAGCAGAGACATTCTGCCAACCGACCTACAGAGGAAACAATGATATTACTTTACATAACAACTCTACATTTAACAACCTCTAATAGTGTTAAAGGGATCCTGGATACCATTTTAATGTCTCCGTGTGCATTAGGAAGGAAGGTAGTGGTTGTTTCACGAGCAAATGCTATCTAGCAGTAGCACAATGACTGGAAGTCTACAGGTACGTTAGCATTGCTAATACACCTGTAGACTTCCAGTCATTGAACTAGAATCGTACATTGTGCATTTAACATAACATGTTAAATGCACAATGCACAAACATAACATGTTTTAAAATGACATCGCTTAACATGACACAACACAAATGAACTTTTAAGTGACATAAGTTAACATGACATAACAGAACAGCTCCATCTGTAAAGTAGCACATCACCTGGACATGAATCAGAGAATGTTGAGAGTAACACAGTGACAGTAGTAGTAGTAGCTTGGTCTTGGTAGTATAGCTCAGAATCAGAGAGTGTTGAGAGTACCTGAGCTGGCTAGAAACACAGTGACAGTAGTAGTAGTAGCTTGGTCTTGGTAGGATAGCTCAGAATCAGAGAATGTTGAGAGTACCTGAGCTGGCTAGAAACACAGTGACAGTAGTAGTAGTAGCTTGGTCTTGGTAGTATAGCTCAGAATCAGAGAATGTTGAGAGTACCTGAGCTGGCTAGAAACACAGTGACTGTAGTAGTAGTAGTAGCTTGGTCTTGGTAGTGTAGCTCAGAATCAGAGAATGTTGAGAGTACCTGAGCTGGCTACTGCTTCTGGCTTGGATTAGTCACTGTTGAGGAGGAGGAGGAGGAGTGAAATGAAGTGATGTAAGGAGAAGAGATGAGGAAATAATAAGGTACTGCAGAACAGCAACCAGACCATATCCTCCTCTCTACACTAGTGGGTGTGTCCTAAAAGCCTCAGCCCTGCCCACTCTCATTATCAGTCAGACTAGAATCACATCAACATCCTGCTAGTTCCAACAACACATCTCCTGTTCTGACAGACTAGAATCACATCAACATCTTGCTAGTTCTAACAATACATCTCCTGTTCTGACAGACTAGAATCACATCAACAACCTGCTAGTTCTAACAACACATCTCCTGTTCTGACAGACTAGAATTACATCAACAACCTGCTAGTTCTAACAACACATCTCCTGTTCTGACAGACTAGAATTACATCAACAACCTGCTAGTTCTAACAACACATCTCCTGCTCTGACAGAAGACACAGAGAAAACCCTCAATTTCTCGCATGGAACAGCCTTCATTTCTCAGAACAAGAATAGACTGACGAGTTTCAGAAAAAAGTTATTTGTTTCTGGCCATTTTGAGCCTGTAATCCAACCCACAAATGCTGATGCTCCAGATACTCAACCAGTCTAAAGAAGGCCAGTTTTATTTCTTCTTTAATCAACACGAAAGTTTTTCAGCTGTGCTAACATAATTGCAAGAGGGTTTTCTAATGATCAATTAGCCTTTTTAATATGATAAAGTTAGATTAGCTAACACAACGTGCCGTCAGAGGAATGATGGTTGCTGATAATGGGCCTCAGTTCAACCAATGTAGATATTCCACTAAAAAAATAACCTGTTTCCAGCTACAATAGTCACTTACAACATTAACAATGTCTACACTGTATTTCTGATCAATTTCATGTTATTGTAACGGGCAAAACATTTGCTTTTCTTCCATAAACAAGGACATTTTTAAGAAAATCCCAAACTTTTGAACGGTAGTTTATATCAAAATAATGAAATACATATTTCAATGTCCAGATGTAGAAAGTTTTACCAATAATTTACCAATAATTCATTAATTTAGTAACACCATCCTCATAAATTATACTGTTAAAGATATTCTGCCCTATAAACCTACATAAGCTGCCTATTTGCATTGCAATTGTCCAGTAACAACACCAATGAATTACAGATTCCTCCAAGATTGTTGAGTGTTTTTTAGCTGAAAGACCGAGCTAATAGATTCTTATCTTGTTCGGGATACTGTGTGAGGGCTTGGCTCCTCTAATGCCTCACAGAGGTGGACCCATTGAAAATAGGGTGTAGTCCTCCCTGAGGCAGGAGAGTTTCAGGCGAGTGGCGGACAGGTTCAAGCTGTTGCAGCTGAGCTAACAGCAGGAGAATCTCTTCCCGAAATGTCCCTCCTCTTGCGTGCAAATCATCTTGGTATTCGGGCCCAGCCATGAATAAAAACACAATTAGACTAACACTATTAGCTTGCTAGCCAGTACGATCCAAGTCTCTGATCCACCTCTACGCCGACGACACCATTCTGCATACTTCTGGGCCTTCTTTGGACACTGTGTTAAACAGGTTATCACTCTCAGGGCTTTTGGGCCAAACGGATGAACAGGGCACGTTCTCAGAGCATGCACAGACCAGCAGGCAAGTGTCTTCACATTTTACTGACGGCCAGGCTCAGACTACTTTGAATACCCTCTGTGATAGAGTTCTCAAAAAACTTCTAGCATAATAGTATGTTGCTTGTGTTTTTTATTCGTTTGGCATGTGAGTTCTTAGCTTGTTTTAGTTTAGTGTTTAGTCTAATCTACAGCACTTTTATTTCTTCATTTGGATGATTTATTTATTTATTTAACCTTTATTTAACCAGGTAGGCTAGTTGAGAACACCTTTATTTAACCAGGTAGGCAAGTTGAGAACACCTTTATCTAACCAGGTAGGCCAGTTGAGAACAAGTTCTCATTTACAACTGCGACCTGGCCAAGATAAAGCAAAGCAGTTTGACACATACAACGACACAGAGTTACACATGGAGTAAAACAAAACATACAGTCAATAATACAGTAGAAAAATAAGATCTGGTTTAGATGAAACAATAAAAAAAAACTACATTTTTTATTTTTTATTTTTGTATCATCGTCTTTAAAATGAACAAGATAAAACAAACATTCAGATAGGATGATGGGGACAATTTCAGTGAAAAATATGAGGGCAACAGTACATGTGCAAAGTTTCAGAAAAAAAAACCTAGGAAGAAACCTAGAGAGGAACCAGGCTATGAGGGGTGGCCAGTCCTCTTCTAGCTGTGTCGGGTGGAGATCACAGTGGTTGTAGAGGGTGCAACAGAACCTCAAGAGTAACAATGAACAGTTTAGGGTTCCATAGCCGCAGGCTATGAATTCACAGAAGACACCGGATAAGACAGGAAAAGTACACCAGATATAACATACTGACCCTAGCCCCCACCCATTTTGCCATATAACCCCACCAACTTTGCCAAAACTCTAGACAATATTCTGCTGCTGATGCCAGATGCCATAGCAGTCTCTTTCTGATGTAAAGCAGAGGGTCACTGAGCATGTGGGGCATGTGATGGGGGACTTCATCTTGCAGACAACACAGCAACGCCTCCATGATGAGCCCTTTTGGACCTTAGGCACATCCATGCCTGCACAAATATATTTGGGCAGATGAACACTTGTGGCAGGAGCAGAAGGGACAGGGCTTGGTTCAGTGGTGCTGTAGCCAGCAAGCTCCTTGATGCTCCCTCTAATGTAGACTGATTGTAGGAAGCATGCTGGTTGTGTTGAGATGTATGGGTTTGCATTCTACACCATTCATTTACATATATACATATTTATACATACATACATACATTATACATAGACATACAGTGGGGCAAAAAAGTATTTAGTCAGCCACCAATTGTGCAAGTTCTCCCACTTAAAAAGATAAGAGAGGCCTGTAATTTTCATCATAGGTACACTTCAACTATGACAGACAAAATGAGAAAAAAATCCAGAAAATCACATTGTAGGATTTTTAATGAATTTATTTGCAAATTATGGTGGAAAATAAGTATTTGGTCACCTACAAACAAGCAAGATTTCTGGCTCTCACAGACCTGTAACTTCTTCTTTAAGAGGCTCCTCTGTCCTCCACTCGTTACCTGTATTAATGGCACCTGTTTGAACTTGTTATCAGTATAAAAGTCACCTGTCCACAACCTCAAACAGTCACACTCTGACAAGTCTGTCTATTTTACGTTGGATGTTACGTTGAAAATTGAATGACACGAAATTCAACGAGATAAGCGTTCACAAAATGTTTTGTGTTAGGCTATAAAAAATGGATTTAACGGAACAAAAGACCATTCATTGTGTAACAATGAGCCTTGGGATTGCAACCAGAGCAAGATCTTCAAAGGTAAACGATTTATTTCAATGCAATCTGTGATTTTGTTACGCAAGTGCTGGCTGAATAAGTAGTTTATCGCAGCGTGTTCTTTCGCAATAAATCATTTTTTAATCTGACAACGCAGTTGGATTAGCAAGATTCTAGGCTTTCGAACCATGTGAGACACTTGTATTTTCATGAATGTTTAATATGACTATTGATGTAGCGATCACCGTATGTTGTCGAATTTAATACCGCTAACGGGTTTGTTGCGCAGAGAGGTTAAATGTCTTACTCACGTCAGCCACGGAGAGCGAGACAGCCGTCCGGAACAGCAGAGGCTCTCATATATAGCTCAGTGTTCTCCCCGGAGCGAGCATAGAAGGCATTTAGCTCATCAGGGTAGTCTGCGTCACTGGGCAACTCACGGCTGGGTCTCCATTTATAATCCGTAGTAGTCTGCAAGCCCTGCTACACCTGACTAGCGTCAGACCCGTTGTAGTTGGATTCCGTCTTAATCCTACACTGAGTAAACAACACATTAAAGAACACCTGCTCTTTCTATGACATAGACTGACCAGATGAATCCAGGTGAACGATATGATCCCATATTGATGTCACTTCAACCGGTGCAGATGAAAGGGAGGAAACAGGTTTAAAGAAAGATTTTTAGCTCGATATTAGGAAGGTGTTCCCTAATGTTTGTTTATACTCTGTGTATATTGTTCTTCTGCATGTTTCATAACACAATATCTTACATGCGTCCATGTGCATGTCCGGTTCCTGGAAAGCGGTAGCCTTTAGCCCAGCGTGGTTGTCTCCTTTAATCCATTATTTTTGGTTTGTATACATACAGTCAAAGTGGGGACGTCTTCATCGATGCAATAATTAATGAAAGTCCTTGATGTGGTCGGACGAGTCCGGGGAACATATTCCAGTCTGTAAGAAACAGTCTTGTAGCATAGCGTCCTCTTCGTCTTGACCACTTCTGTACTGAGCATGTCACTGGCACTTCATGGTTGAGTTTTTGCTTGTAAACAGGAAGCAGAAAGATAGCATTGTGGTCGGATTTGCCATATCCTACCCAACCCATGGACTCTTACCCCCAGCCCCAAGCAGCCCGTGCCAGAGCCACTTATCAGTACAGAGCCTATGACTTTATTTATTTAACCTTTATTTAACTAGGCAAGTCAGTTAAGAACAAATTATTCTTTGCAATTAAGCCTAGTAACAGTGGGTTAACTGCTTTGTTCAGGGGCAGAACGACAGATTTGTACCTTGTCAGCTCAGGGATTAGATCATTAATTAGATATACTGTCTCTATTATACTATGACAGACCAGCTAGATCTACTGTCTCTATTATATTATTACAGACCAGTAAGATCTATTGTCTCTATTATATTATGTCAGACCACCTAGATCTACTGTCTCTATTATATTATGACAGACCAGCTAGATCTACTCTCTATTATATTATGACAGACCAGCTAGATCTACTGTCTCTATTACATTATGACAAACCAGCTAGATCTACTGTCTCTATTATATTATGACACACCAGCTATATCTACTGACAGACCAGCTAGATCTACTGTCTCTATTATATTATGACAGACCAGCTAGATCTACTGTCTCTATTATATTATGACAGACCAGCTAGATCTACTGTCTCTATTACATTATGACAGACCAGCTAGATCTACTGTCTCTATTATATAATGACAGACCAGCTAGATCTACTGTCTAATTTACATTATGACTGACCAGCTAGATCTACTGTCTCATTTACATTATGACAGACAAGCTAGATCTACTGTCTCTATTATATAATGACACAGACCAGCTAGATCTACTGTCTCTATTATATTATGACAGACCAGCTAGAGCTACTGTCTCTATTATATTATCACAGACCAGCTAGATCTACTGTCTCTATGATATTATGACAGACCAGCTAGATGTACTGTCTCTATTTATATTATGTCAGACCAGCTAGACCTACTGTCTCTATTATATTATGACAGACCAGCTAGACCTACTGTCTCTATTATATTATGACAGACCAGCTAGATCTACTGTCTCTATTATAATATGACAGACCAGCTAGATCTACTGTCTCTATTATATTATGACAGACCAGATAGATCTACTGTCTCATTTATATGATTACAGACCAGCTAGATCTACTGTCTCTATTATATAATGACACAGACCAGCTAGATCTACTGTCTCTATTATATTATGACAGACCAGCTAGATCTACTGTCTCTATTATATTATGACAGACCAGCTAGATGTACTGTCTCTATTATGTTATGACAGACCAGCTAGATCTACTGTCTCTATTACATTATGACAGACCAGCTAGATCTACTGTCTCTATTACATTATGACAGACCAGCTAGATCTACTGTCTCTATTATATAATGACACAGACCAGCTAGATCTACTGTCTCTATTATATTATGACAGACCAGCTAGAGCTACTGTCTCTATTATATTATCACAGACCAGCTAGATCTACTGTCTCTATGATATTATGACAGACCAGCTAGATGTACTGTCTCTATTTATATTATGTCAGACCAGCTAGACCTACTGTCTCTATTATATTATGACAGACCAGCTAGATCTACTGTCTCTATGTCTCAATTGTATTATGACAGACCAGCTAGACCTACTGTCTCTATTATATTATGACAGACCAGCTAGATCTACTGTCTCTATTATAATATGACAGACCAGCTAGATCTACTGTCTCTATTATATTATGACAGACCAGATAGATCTACTGTCTCATTTATATGATTACAGACCAGCTAGATCTACTGTCTCTATTATATAATGACACAGACCAGCTAGATCTACTGTCTCTATTATATTATGACAGACCAGCTAGATCTACTGTCTCTATTATATTATGACAGACCAGCTAGATCTACTGTCTCTATTACATTATGACAGACCAGCTAGATCTACTGTCTCTATTATATAATGACAGACCAGCTAGATCTACTGTCTAATTTACATTATGACTGACCAGCTAGATCTACTGTCTCATTTACATTATGACAGACATGCGAGATCTACTGTCTCTATTATATAATGACACAGACCAGCTAGATCTACTGTCTCTATTATATTATGACAGACCAGCTAGAGCTACTGTCTCTATTATATTATCACAGACCAGCTAGATCTACTGTCTCTATGATATTATGACAGACCAGCTAGATGTACTGTCTCTATTTATATTATGTCAGACCAGCTAGACCTACTGTCTCTATTATATTATGACAGACCAGCTAGACCTACTGTCTCTATTATATTATGACAGACCAGCTAGATCTACTGTCTCTATTATAATATGACAGACCAGCTAGATCTACTGTCTCTATTATATTATGACAGACCAGATAGATCTACTGTCTCATTTATATGATTACAGACCAGCTAGATCTACTGTCTCTATTATATAATGACATAGACCAGCTAGATCTACTGTCTCTATTATATTATGACAGACCAGCTAGATCTACTGTCTCTATTATATTATGACAGACCAGCTAGATGTACTGTCTCTATTATGTTATGACAGACCAGCTAGATCTACTGTCTCTATTACATTATGACAGACCAGCTAGATCTACTGTCTCTATTACATTATGACAGACCAGCTAGATCTACTGTCTCTATTATATAATGACACAGACCAGCTAGATCTACTGTCTCTATTATATTATGACAGACCAGCTAGAGCTACTGTCTCTATTATATTATCACAGACCAGCTAGATCTACTGTCTCTATGATATTATGACAGACCAGCTAGATGTACTGTCTCTATTTATATTATGTCAGACCAGCTAGACCTACTGTCTCTATTATATTATGACAGACCAGCTAGATCTACTGTCTCTATGTCTCAATTGTATTATGACAGACCAGCTAGACCTACTGTCTCTATTATATTATGACAGACCAGCTAGATCTACTGTCTCTATTATAATATGACAGACCAGCTAGATCTACTGTCTCTATTATATTATGACAGACCAGATAGATCTACTGTCTCATTTATATGAATACAGACCAGCTAGATCTACTGTCTCTATTATATAATGACACAGACCAGCTAGATCTACTGTCTCTATTATGTTATGACAGACCAGCTAGATCTACTGTCTCTATTACATTATGACAGACCAGCCAGATCTACTGTCTCTATTACATTATGACAGACCAGCTAGATCTAAATCAAATCAAATCAAATCAAATCAAATCAAATTTTATTTGTCACATACACATGGTTAGCAGATGTTAATGCGAGTGTAGCGAAATGCTTGTGCTTCTAGTTCCGACAATGCAGTAATAACCAACAAGTAATCTAACTAACAATTCCAAAACTACTGTCTTGTACACAGTGTGAGGGGATAAAGAATATGTACATAAGGATATATGAATGAGTGATGGTACAGAGCAGCATAGGCAGATACAGTAGATTGTATCGAGTACAGTATATACATATGAGATGAGTATGTAAACAAAGTGGCATAGTTAAAGTGGCTAGTGATACATGTATTACATAAGGATACAGTCGATGATATAGAGTACAGTATATACGTATGCCTATGAGATGAATAATGTAGGGTAAGTAACATTATATAAGGTAGCATTGTTTAAAGTAGCTAGTGATATATTTACATCATTTCCCATCAATTCCCATTATTAAAGTGGCTGGAGTTGAGTCAGTGTCAGTGTGTTGGCAGCAGCCACTCAATGTTAGTGGTGGCTGTTTAACAGTCTGATAGCCTTGAGATAGAAGCTGTTTTTCAGTCTCTCGGTCCCAGCTTTGATGCACCTGTACTGACCTCGCCTTCTGGATGATAGCGGGGTGAACAGGCAGTGGCTCGGGTGGTTGATGTCCTTGATGATCTTTATGGCCTTCCTGTGACATCGGGTGGTGTAGGTGTCCTGGAGGGCAGGTAGTTTGCCCCCGGTGATGCGTTGTGCAGACCTCACTACCCTCTGGAGAGCCTTACGGTTGAGGGTGGAGCAGTTGCCATACCAGGCGGTGATACAGCCCGCCAGGATGCTCTCGATTGTGCATCTGTAGAAGTTTGTGAGTGCTTTTGGTGACAAGCCGAATTTCTTCAGCCTCCTGAGGTTGAAGAGGCGCTGCTGCGCCTTCTTCACAATGCTGTCTGTGTGAGTGGACCAATTCAGTTTGTCTGTGATGTGTATGCCGAGGAACTTAAAACTTGCTACCCTCTCCACTACTGTTCCATCGATGTGGATAGGGGGGTGTTCCCTCTGCTGTTTCCTGAAGTCCACAATCATCTCCTTAGTTTTGTTGACGTTGAGTGTGAGGTTATTTTCCTGACACCACACTCCGAGGGCCCTCACCTCCTCCCTGTAGGCCGTCTCGTCGTTGTTGGTAATCAAGCCTACCACTGTTGTGTCGTCCGCAAACTTGATGATTGAGTTGGAGGCGTGCGTGGCCACGCAGTCGTGGGTGAACAGGGAGTACAGGAGAGGGCTCAGAACGCACCCTTGTGGGGCCCCAGTGTTGAGGATCAGCGGGGAGGAGATGTTGTTGCCTACCCTCACCACCTGGGGGCGGCCCGTCAGGAAGTCCAGTACCCAGTTGCACAGGGCGGGGTCGAGACCCAGGGTCTCGAGCTTGATGACGAGCTTGGAGGGTACTATGGTGTTGAATGCCGAGCTGTAGTCAATGAACAGCATTCTCACATAGGTATTCCTCTTGTCCAGATGGGTTAGGGCAGTGTGCAGTGTGGTTGAGATTGCATCGTCTGTGGACCTATTTGGGCGGTAAGCAAATTGGAGTGGGTCTAGGGTGTCAGGTAGGGTGGAGGTGATATGGTCCTTGACTAGTCTCTCAAAGCACTTCATGATGACGGATGTGAGTGCTACGGGGCGGTAGTCGTTTAGCTCAGTTACCTTAGCTTTCTTGGGAACAGGAACAATGGTGGCCCTCTTGAAGCATGTGGGAACAGCAGACTGGTATAGGGATTGATTGAATATGTCCGTAAACACACCGGCCAGCTGGTCTGCGCATGCTCTGAGGGCGCGGCTGGGGATGCCGTCTGGGCCTGCAGCCTTGCGAGGGTTAACACGTTTAAATGTCTTACTCACCTCGGCTGCAGTGAAGGAGAGACCGCAAGTTTTCGTTGCAGGCCGTGTCAGTGGCACTGTATTGTCCTCAAAGCGGGCAAAAAAGTTATTTAGTCTGCCTGGGAGCAGGACATCCTGGTCCGTGACTGGGCTGGATTTCTTCCTGTAGTCCGTGATTGACTGTAGACCCTGCCACATGCCTCTTGTGTCTGAGCCGTTGAATTGAGATTCTACTTTGTCTCTGTACTGACGCTTAGCTTGTTTGATAGCCTTGCGGAGGGAATAGCTGCACTGTTTGTATTCGGTCATGTTACCAGACACCTTGCCCTGATTAAAAGCAGTGGTACGGCCTTTCAGTTTCACACGAATGCTGCCATCAATCCACGGTTTCTGGTTAGGGAATGTTTTAATCGTTGCTATGGGAACGACATCTTCAACGCACGTTCTAATGAACTCGCACACCGAATCAGCGTATTCGTCAATGTTGTTGTCTGACGCAATACGAAACATGTCCCAGTCCACGTGATGGAAGCAGTCTTGGAGTGTGGAGTCAGCTTGGTCGGACCAGCGTTGGACAGACCTCAGCGTGGGAGCCTCTTGTTTTAGTTTCTGTCTGTAGGCAGGGATCAACAAAATGGAGTCGTGGTCAGCTTTTCCGAAAGGGGGGCGGGGCAGGGCCTTATATGCGTCGCGGAAGTTAGAGTAACAATGATCCAAGGTCTTTCCACCCCTGGTTGCGCAATCGATATGCTGATAAAATTTGGGGAGTCTTGTTTTCAGATTAGCCTTGTTAAAATCCCCAGCTACAATGAATGCAGCCTCCGGATAAATGGTTTCCAGTTTGCAAAGAGTCAAATAAAGTTCATTCAGAGCCAACGATGTGTCCGCTTGGGGGGGGATATATACGGCTGTGATTATAATCGAAGAGAATTCTCTTGGTAGCAGGTCTACATTTGATTGTGAGGAATTCTAAATCAGGTGAACAGAAGGATTTGAGTTCCTGTATGTTTCTTTCATCACACCATGTCACGTTAGTCATAAGGCATACGCCCCCGCCCCTCTTTTTACCAGAAAGATGTTTTTTTCTGTCTGCGCGATGTGTGGAGAAACCTGTTGGCTGCACCGCTTCGGATAGCGTCTCTCCAGTAAGCCACGTTTCCGTGAAGCAAAGAACGTTACAGTCTCTGATGTCCCTCTGGAATGCTACCCTTGCTCGGATTTCATCAACCTTGTTGTCAAGAGACTGGACATTGGCAAGAAGAATGCTAGGGAATGGTGCACGATGTGCCCGTCTCCGGAGTCTGACCAGAAGACCGCCTCGTTTCCCTCTTTTTCGGAGTCGTTTTTTTGGGTCGCTGCATGGGATCCACTCCGTTATCCTGTTTGTAAGGCAGAGCACAGGATCCGCGTCGCGAAAAGCGTATTCTTGGTCGTACTGATGGTGAGTTGACGCTGATCTTATATTCAGTAGTTCTTCTCGACTGTATGTGATGAAACCTAAGATGACCTGGGGTACTAATGTAAGAAATAAAACGTAAAAAAACAAAAAACTGCATAGTTTCCTAGGAACACGAAGCGAGGCGGCCATCTCTGTCGGCGCCGGAAGTAAGATCTACTGTCTCTATTACATTATGACAGACCAGCTAGATCTACTGCCTCTATTACATTATGACAGACCAGCTAGATCTACTGTCTCTATTTAAATTATGTCAGACCAGCTAGACCTACTGTCTCTATTATATTATGACAGACCAGCTAGATCTACTGTCTCTATGTCTCTATTGTATTATGACAGACCAGCTATTTCTACTGTCTCTATTATATTATGACAGACCTGCTAGATCTACTGTCTTTTTTACATTATGACAGACCAGCTAGATCTACTGTCTCTATTTCATTTTGACAGACCAGCTAGATCTACTGTGTCATTTATATTATGACCGACCAGATAGATCTACTGTCTCTATTATATAATGACAGACCTGCTAGATCTACTGCCTCTATTATATTATGACAGACCTGCTAGATCTACTGTCTTTGTTACATTATGACAGACCAGCTAGATCTACTGTCTCTATTACATTTTGACAGACCAGCTAGATCTACTGTGTCATTTATATTATGACCTAGTAGCTATATCTACTGTCTCTATTTATATTATGTCAGACCAGCTAGACCTACTGTCTCTACTATATTATGACAGACCAGCTAGATCTACTGTCTCTATGTATCAATTGTATTATGACAGACCAGCTATTTCTACTGTCTCTATTATATTATGACAGACCTGCTAGATCTACTGTCTTTGTTACATTATGACAGACCAGCTAGATCTACTGTCTCTATTACATTTTGACAGACCAGCTAGATCTACTGTGTCATTTATATTATGATTTACCAGCTATATCTACTGTCTCTATTTATATTATGTCAGACCAGCTAGACCTACTGTCTCTATTATATTATGACAGACCAGCTATTTCTACTGTCTCTATTATATTATGACAGACCAGCTAGATCTACTGTCTCTATTATAATATGACAGACCAGCTAGATATACTGTCTCTATTATATTATGACAGACCAGATAGATCTACTGTCTCATTTATATTATGACAGACCAGCTAGATCTACTGTCTCTATTATATAATGACACAGACCAGCTAGATCTACTGTCTCCATTATATTATGACAGACCAGCTAGATGTACTGTCTCTATTATATTATGACAGACCAGCTAGATCTACTGTCTCTATTACATTATGACAGACCAGCTAGATCTACTGTCTCTATTACATTATGACAGACCAGCTAGATCTACTGTCTCTATTACATTATGACAGACCAGGTAGATCTACTGTCTCTATTACATTATGACAGACCAGCTAGATCTACTGTCTCTATTTATATTATGTCAGACCAGCTAGACCCATTGTCTCTATTATATTATGACAGACCAGCTAGATCTACTGTCTCTATGTCTCTATTGTATTATGACAGACCAGCTATTTCTACTGTCTCTATTATATTATGACAGACCTGCTAGATCTACTGTCTTTTTTACATTATGACAGACCAGCTAGATCTACTGTCTCTATTTCATTTTGACAGACCAGCTAGATCTACTGTGTCATTTATATTATGACCGACCAGATAGATCTACTGTCTCTATTATATAATGACAGACCTGCTAGATCTACTGCCTCTATTATATTATGACAGACCTGCTAGATCTACTGTCTTTGTTACATTATGACAGACCAGCTAGATCTACTGTCTCTATTACATTTTGACAGACCAGCTAGATCTACTGTGTCATTTATATTATGACCTAGTAGCTATATCTACTGTCTCTATTTATATTATGTCAGACCAGCTAGACCTACTGTCTCTATTATATTATGACAGACCAGCTAGATCTACTGTCTCTATGTATCAATTGTATTATGACAGACCAGCTATTTCTACTGTCTCTATTATATTATGACAGACCTGCTAGATCTACTGTCTTTGTTACATTATGACAGACCAGCTAGATCTACTGTCTCTATTACATTTTGACAGACCAGCTAGATCTACTGTGTCATTTATATTATGATTTACCAGCTATATCTACTGTCTCTATTTATATTATGTCAGACCAGCTAGACCTACTGTCTCTATTATATTATGACAGACCAGCTATTTCTACTGTCTCTATTATATTATGACAGACCAGCTAGATCTACTGTCTCTATTATAATATGACAGACCAGCTAGATATACTGTCTCTATTATATTATGAGAGACCAGATAGATCTACTGTCTCATTTATATTATGACAGACCAGCTAGATCTACTGTCTCTATTATATAATGACACAGACCAGCTAGATCTACTGTCTCCATTATATTATGACAGACCAGCTAGATGTACTGTCTCTATTATATTATGACAGACCAGCTAGATCTACTGTCTCTATTACATTATGACAGACATGCTAGATCTACTGTCTCTATTACATTATGACAGACCAGCTAGATCTACTGTCTCTATTACATTATGACAGACCAGGTAGATCTACTGTCTCTATTACATTATGACAGACCAGCTAGATCTACTGTCTCTATTTATATTATGTCAGACCAGCTAGACCTACTGTCTCTATTATATTATGACAGACCAGCTAGATCTACTGTCTCTATGTCTCTATTGTATTATGACAGACCAGCTATTTCTACTGTCTCTATTATATTATGACAGACCTGCTAGATCTACTGTCTTTGTTACATTATGACAGACCAGCTAGATCTACTGTCTCTATTACATTTTGACAGACCAGCTAGATCTACTGTGTCATTTATATTATGACAGACCAGATAGATCTACTGTCTCTATTATATTATGACAGACCAGATAGATCTACTGTCTCTATTATATTATGACAGACCTGCTAGATCTACTGTCTCTATTATATTGTGACAGACCAGCTAGATCTAATGTCTCTATTATATTATCACAGACCAGCTAGATCTACTGTCTCTATTACATTATGACAGACCAGCTAGATCTACTGTCTCTATTACATTATGACAGACCAGCTAGATCTACTGTCTCTATTACATTATGACAGACCAGGTAGATCTACTGTCTCTATTACATTATGACAGACCAGCTAGATCTACTGTCTCTATTTATATTATGTCAGACCAGCTAGACCTACTGTCTCTATTATATTATGACAGACCAGCTAGATCTACTGTCTCTATGTCTCTATTGTATTATGACAGACCAACTATTTCTACTGTCTCTATTATATTATGACAGACCTGCTAGATCTACTGTCTTTGTTACATTATGACAGACCAGCTAGATCTACTGTCTCTATTACATTTTGACAGACCAGCTAGATCTACTGTGTCATTTATATTATGATTTACCAGCTATATCTACTGTCTCTATTTATATTATGTCAGACCAGCTAGACCTACTGTCTCTATTATATTATGACAGACCAGCTATTTCTACTGTCTCTATTATATTATGACAGACCAGCTAGATCTACTGTCTCTATTATAATATGACAGACCAGCTAGATATACTGTCTCTATTATATTATGACAGACCAGATAGATCTACTGTCTCATTTATATTATGACAGACCAGCTAGATCTACTGTCTCTATTATATAATGACACAGACCAGCTAGATCTACTGTCTCCATTATATTATGACAGACCAGCTAGATGTACTGTCTCTATTATATTATGACAGACCAGCTAGATCTACTGTCTCTATTACATTATGACAGACCAGCTAGATCTACTGTCTCTATTACATTATGACAGACCAACTAGATCTACTGTCTCTATTTATATTATGTCAGACCAGCTAGACCTACTGTCTCTATTATATTATGACAGACCTGCTAGATCTACTGTCTTTGTTACATTATGACAGACCAGCTAGATCTACTGTCTCTATTACATTTTGACAGACCAGCTAGATCTACTGTGTCATTTATATTATGACAGACCAGATAGATCTACTGTCTCTATTATATTATGACAGACCTGCTAGATCTACTGTCTCTATTATATTGTGACAGACCAGCTAGATCTAATGTCTCTATTATATTATCACAGACCAGCTAGATCTACTGTCTCTATTACATTATGACAGACCAGCTAGATCTACTGTCTCTATTACATTATGACAGACCAGCTAGATCTACTGTCTCTATTACATTATGACAGACCAGGTAGATCTACTGTCTCTATTACATTATGACAGACCAGCTAGATCTACTGTCTCTATTTATATTATGTCAGACCAGCTAGACCTACTGTCTCTATTATATTATGACAGACCAGCTAGATCTACTGTCTCTATATCTCTATTGTATTATGACAGACCAACTATTTCTACTGTCTCTATTATATTATGACAGACCTGCTAGATCTACTGTCTTTGTTACATTATGACAGACCAGCTAGATCTACTGTCTCTATTACATTTTGACAGACCAGCTAGATCTACTGTGTCATTTATATTATGATTTACCAGCTATATCTACTGTCTCTATTTATATTATGTCAGACCAGCTAGACCTACTGTCTCTATTATATTATGACAGACCAGCTATTTCTACTGTCTCTATTATATTATGACAGACCAGCTAGATCTACTGTCTCTATTATAATATGACAGACCAGCTAGATATACTGTCTCTATTATATTATGACAGACCAGATAGATCTACTGTCTCATTTATATTATGACAGACCAGCTAGATCTACTGTCTCTATTATATAATGACACAGACCAGCTAGATCTACTGTCTCCATTATATTATGACAGACCAGCTAGATGTACTGTCTCTATTATATTATGACAGACCAGCTAGATCTACTGTCTCTATTACATTATGACAGACCAGCTAGATCTACTGTCTCTATTACATTATGACAGACCAGCTAGATCTACTGTCTCTATTTATATTATGTCAGACCAGCTAGACCTACTGTCTCTATTATATTATGACAGACCAGCTAGATCTACTGTCTCTATGTCTCTATTGTATTATGACAGACCAGCTATTTCTACTGTCTCTATTATATTATGACAGACCAGCTAGATCTACTGTCTCTATTACATTTTGACAGACCAGCTAGATCTACTGTGTCATTTATATTATGACCGACCAGATAGATCTACTGTCTCTCTTATATTATGACAGACCTGCTAGATCTACTGTCTCTATTATATTGTGACAGACCAGCTAGATCTAATGTCTCTATTATATTATCACAGACCAGCTAGATCTACTGTCTCTATTACATTATGACAGACCAGCTAGATCTACTGTCTCTATTACATTATGACAGACCAGCTAGATCTACTGTCTCTATTACATTATGACAGACCAGCTAGATCTACTTTCTCTATTATATTATGGCAGACCAGCTATGTCTAGTGTCACTATTATAATATGACAGACCAGCTAGATCTACTGTCTCTATTGTACTATGACAGACCAGCTAGATCTACTGTCTCTATTACATTATGACAGACCAGCTAGATCTACTGTCTTTGTTATATTATGACAGACCAGTTAGACCTACTGTCTTTGTTATATTATGTCAGACCAGCTAGACCTGCTGTCTCTATTATATTATGACAGACCAGCTAGATCTACTGTCTCTATTATATTATGACAGACCAGCTATGTCTAATGTCTCTATTATATTATGACAGAACACCTAGATCTACTGTCTCTATTATATTATCACAGACCAGCTAGATCTACTGTCTCTATTATATTATGACAGACCAGCTAGATCTACTGTCTCTATTATATTATGACAGAACAGCTAGATCTACTGTCTCTATTATATTATCACAGACCAGCTAGATCTACTGTCTCTATTATATTATGACAGACCAGCTAGATCTACTGTCTCTATTACATTATGACAGACCAGGTAGATCTACTGTCTCTATTACATTATGACAGACCAGCTAGATCTACTGTCTATATTTATATTATGTCAGACTAGCTAGACCTACTGTCTCTATTATATTATGACAGACCAGCTAGATCTACTGTCTCTATGTCTCTATTGTATTATGACAGACCAGCTATTTCTACTGTCTCTATTATATTATGACAGACCTGCTAGATCTACTGTCTTTGTTACATTATGACAGACCAGCTAGATCTACTGTCTCTATTACATTTTGACAGACCAGCTAGATCTACTGTGTCATTTATATTATGACCGACCAGATAGATCTACTGTCTCTATTATATAATGACAGACCTGCTAGATCTACTGTCTCTATTATTTTATGACAGACCTGCTAGATCTACTGTCTTTGTTACATTATGACAGACCAGCTAGATCTACTGTCTCTATTATATTATGGCAGACCAGCTATGTCTAGTGTCACTGTTATAATATGACAGACCAGCTAGATCTACTGTCTCTATTGTACTATGACAGACCAGCTAGATCTACTGTCTCTATTACATTATGACAGACCAGCTAGATCTACTGTCTTTGTTATATTATGACAGACCAGTTAGACCTACTGTCTTTGTTATATTATGTCAGACCAGCTAGACCTGCTGTCTCTATTATATTATGACAGACCAGCTAGATCTACTGTCTCTATTATATTATGACAGACCAGCTATGTCTAATGTCTCTATTATATTATGACAGAACAGCTAGATCTACTGTCTCTATTATATTATCACAGACCAGCTAGATCTACTGTCTCTATTATATTATGACAGACCAGCTAGATCTACTGTCTCTATTATATTATGACAGAACACCTAGATCTACTGTCTCTATTATATTATCACAGACCAGCTAGATCTACTGTCTCTATTATATTATGACAGACCAGCTAGATCTACTGTCTCTATTACATTTTGACAGACCAGCTAGATCTACTGTGTCATTTATATTATGATTTACCAGCTATATCTACTGTCTCTATTTATATTATGTCAGACCAGCTAGACCTACTGTCTCTATTATATTATGACAGACCAGCTATTTCTACTGTCTCTATTATATTATGACAGACCAGCTAGATCTACTGTCTCTATTATAATATGACAGACCAGCTAGATCTACTGTCTCTATTACATTATGACAGACCAGCTAGATCTACTGTCTCTATTTATATTATGTCAGACCAGCTAGACCTACTGTCTCTATTATATTATGACAGACCAGCTAGATCTACTGTCTCTATGTCTCTATTGTATTATGACAGACCAGCTATTTCTACTGTCTCTATTATATTATGACAGACCAGCTAGATCTACTGTCTCTATTACATTTTGACAGACCAGCTAGATCTACTGTGTCATTTATATTATGACCGACCAGATAGATCTACTGTCTCTCTTATATTATGACAGACCTGCTAGATCTACTGTCTCTATTATATTGTGACAGACCAGCTAGATCTAATGTCTCTATTATATTATCACAGACCAGCTAGATCTACTGTCTCTATTACATTATGACAGACCAGCTAGATCTACTGTCTCTATTACATTATGACAGACCAGCTAGATCTACTGTCTCTATTACATTATGACAGACCAGCTAGATCTACTTTCTCTATTATATTATGGCAGACCAGCTATGTCTAGTGTCACTATTATAATATGACAGACCAGCTAGATCTACTGTCTCTATTGTACTATGACAGACCAGCTAGATCTACTGTCTCTATTACATTATGACAGACCAGCTAGATCTACTGTCTTTGTTATATTATGACAGACCAGTTAGACCTACTGTCTTTGTTATATTATGTCAGACCAGCTAGACCTGCTGTCTCTATTATATTATGACAGACCAGCTAGATCTACTGTCTCTATTATATTATGACAGACCAGCTATGTCTAATGTCTCTATTATATTATGACAGAACACCTAGATCTACTGTCTCTATTATATTATCACAGACCAGCTAGATCTACTGTCTCTATTATATTATGACAGACCAGCTAGATCTACTGTCTCTATTATATTATGACAGAACAGCTAGATCTACTGTCTCTATTATATTATCACAGACCAGCTAGATCTACTGTCTCTATTATATTATGACAGACCAGCTAGATCTACTGTCTCTATTACATTATGACAGACCAGGTAGATCTACTGTCTCTATTACATTATGACAGACCAGCTAGATCTACTGTCTATATTTATATTATGTCAGACCAGCTAGACCTACTGTCTCTATTATATTATGACAGACCAGCTAGATCTACTGTCTCTATGTCTCTATTGTATTATGACAGACCAGCTATTTCTACTGTCTCTATTATATTATGACAGACCTGCTAGATCTACTGTCTTTGTTACATTATGACAGACCAGCTAGATCTACTGTCTCTATTACATTTTGACAGACCAGCTAGATCTACTGTGTCATTTATATTATGACCGACCAGATAGATCTACTGTCTCTATTATATAATGACAGACCTGCTAGATCTACTGTCTCTATTATTTTATGACAGACCTGCTAGATCTACTGTCTTTGTTACATTATGACAGACCAGCTAGATCTACTGTCTCTATTATATTATGGCAGACCAGCTATGTCTAGTGTCACTGTTATAATATGACAGACCAGCTAGATCTACTGTCTCTATTGTACTATGACAGACCAGCTAGATCTACTGTCTCTATTACATTATGACAGACCAGCTAGATCTACTGTCTTTGTTATATTATGACAGACCAGTTAGACCTACTGTCTTTGTTATATTATGTCAGACCAGCTAGACCTGCTGTCTCTATTATATTATGACAGACCAGCTAGATCTACTGTCTCTATTATATTATGACAGACCAGCTATGTCTAATGTCTCTATTATATTATGACAGAACACCTAGATCTACTGTCTCTATTATATTATCACAGACCAGCTAGATCTACTGTCTCTATTATATTATGACAGACCAGCTAGATCTACTGTCTCTATTATATTATGACAGAACAGCTAGATCTACTGTCTCTATTATATTATCACAGACCAGCTAGATCTACTGTCTCTATTATATTATGACAGACCAGCTAGATCTACTGTCTCTATTACATTATGACAGACCAGGTAGATCTACTGTCTCTATTACATTATGACAGACCAGCTAGATCTACTGTCTATATTTATATTATGTCAGACCAGCTAGACCTACTGTCTCTATTATATTATGACAGACCAGCTAGATCTACTGTCTCTATGTCTCTATTGTATTATGACAGACCAGCTATTTCTACTGTCTCTATTATATTATGACAGACCTGCTAGATCTACTGTCTTTGTTACATTATGACAGACCAGCTAGATCTACTGTCTCTATTACATTTTGACAGACCAGCTAGATCTACTGTGTCATTTATATTATGACCGACCAGATAGATCTACTGTCTCTATTATATAATGACAGACCTGCTAGATCTACTGTCTCTATTATTTTATGACAGACCTGCTAGATCTACTGTCTTTGTTACATTATGACAGACCAGCTAGATCTACTGTCTCTATTATATTATGGCAGACCAGCTATGTCTAGTGTCACTGTTATAATATGACAGACCAGCTAGATCTACTGTCTCTATTGTACTATGACAGACCAGCTAGATCTACTGTCTCTATTACATTATGACAGACCAGCTAGATCTACTGTCTTTGTTATATTATGACAGACCAGTTAGACCTACTGTCTTTGTTATATTATGTCAGACCAGCTAGACCTGCTGTCTCTATTATATTATGACAGACCAGCTAGATCTACTGTCTCTATTATATTATGACAGACCAGCTATGTCTAATGTCTCTATTATATTATGACAGAACAGCTAGATCTACTGTCTCTATTATATTATCACAGACCAGCTAGATCTACTGTCTCTATTATATTATGACAGACCAGCTAGATCTACTGTCTCTATTATATTATGACAGAACACCTAGATCTACTGTCTCTATTATATTATCACAGACCAGCTAGATCTACTGTCTCTATTATATTATGACAGACCAGCTAGATCTACTGTCTCTATTACATTTTGACAGACCAGCTAGATCTACTGTGTCATTTATATTATGATTTACCAGCTATATCTACTGTCTCTATTTATATTATGTCAGACCAGCTAGACCTACTGTCTCTATTATATTATGACAGACCAGCTATTTCTACTGTCTCTATTATATTATGACAGACCAGCTAGATCTACTGTCTCTATTATAATATGACAGACCAGCTAGATCTACTGTCTCTATTACATTATGACAGACCAGCTAGATCTACTGTCTCTATTTATATTATGTCAGACCAGCTAGACCTACTGTCTCTATTATATTATGACAGACCAGCTAGATCTACTGTCTCTATGTCTCTATTGTATTATGACAGACCAGCTATTTCTACTGTCTCTATTATATTATGACAGACCAGCTAGATCTACTGTCTCTATTACATTTTGACAGACCAGCTAGATCTACTGTGTCATTTATATTATGACCGACCAGATAGATCTACTGTCTCTATTATATAATGACAGACCTGCTAGATCTACTGTCTCTATTATTTTATGACAGACCTGCTAGATCTACTGTCTTTGTTACATTATGACAGACCAGCTAGATCTACTGTCTCTATTATATTATGGCAGACCAGCTATGTCTAGTGTCACTGTTATAATATGACAGACCAGCTAGATCTACTGTCTCTATTGTACTATGACAGACCAGCTAGATCTACTGTCTCTATTACATTATGACAGACCAGCTAGATCTACTGTCTTTGTTATATTATGACAGACCAGTTAGACCTACTGTCTTTGTTATATTATGTCAGACCAGCTAGACCTGCTGTCTCTATTATATTATGACAGACCAGCTAGATCTACTGTCTCTATTATATTATGACAGACCAGCTATGTCTAATGTCTCTATTATATTATGACAGAACAGCTAGATCTACTGTCTCTATTATATTATCACAGACCAGCTAGATCTACTGTCTCTATTATATTATGACAGACCAGCTAGATCTACTGTCTCTATTATATTATGACAGAACACCTAGATCTACTGTCTCTATTATATTATCACAGACCAGCTAGATCTACTGTCTCTATTATATTATGACAGACCAGCTAGATCTACTGTCTCTATTACATTTTGACAGACCAGCTAGATCTACTGTGTCATTTATATTATGATTTACCAGCTATATCTACTGTCTCTATTTATATTATGTCAGACCAGCTAGACCTACTGTCTCTATTATATTATGACAGACCAGCTATTTCTACTGTCTCTATTATATTATGACAGACCAGCTAGATCTACTGTCTCTATTATAATATGACAGACCAGCTAGATATACTGTCTCTATTATATTATGACAGACCAGATAGATCTACTGTCTCATTTATATTATGACAGACCAGCTAGATCTACTGTCTCTATTACATTATGACAGACCAGCTAGATCTACTGTCTCTATTTATATTATGTCAGACCAGCTAGACCTACTGTCTCTATTATATTATGACAGACCAGCTAGATCTACTGTCTCTATGTCTCTATTGTATTATGACAGACCAGCTATTTCTACTGTCTCTATTATATTATGACAGACCAGCTAGATCTACTGTCTCTATTACATTTTGACAGACCAGCTAGATCTACTGTGTCATTTATATTATGACCGACCAGATAGATCTACTGTCTCTCTTATATTATGACAGACCTGCTAGATCTACTGTCTCTATTATATTGTGACAGACCAGCTAGATCTAATGTCTCTATTATATTATCACAGACCAGCTAGATCTACTGTCTCTATTACATTATGACAGACCAGCTAGATCTACTGTCTCTATTACATTATGACAGACCAGCTAGATCTACTGTCTCTATTACATTATGACAGACCAGCTAGATCTACTTTCTCTATTATATTATGGCAGACCAGCTATGTCTAGTGTCACTATTATAATATGACAGACCAGCTAGATCTACTGTCTCTATTGTACTATGACAGACCAGCTAGATCTACTGTCTCTATTACATTATGACAGACCAGCTAGATCTACTGTCTTTGTTATATTATGACAGACCAGTTAGACCTACTGTCTTTGTTATATTATGTCAGACCAGCTAGACCTGCTGTCTCTATTATATTATGACAGACCAGCTAGATCTACTGTCTCTATTATATTATGACAGACCAGCTATGTCTAATGTCTCTATTATATTATGACAGAACACCTAGATCTACTGTCTCTATTATATTATCACAGACCAGCTAGATCTACTGTCTCTATTATATTATGACAGACCAGCTAGATCTACTGTCTCTATTATATTATGACAGAACAGCTAGATCTACTGTCTCTATTATATTATCACAGACCAGCTAGATCTACTGTCTCTATTATATTATGACAGACCAGCTAGATCTACTGTCTCTATTACATTATGACAGACCAGGTAGATCTACTGTCTCTATTACATTATGACAGACCAGCTAGATCTACTGTCTATATTTATATTATGTCAGACCAGCTAGACCTACTGTCTCTATTATATTATGACAGACCAGCTAGATCTACTGTCTCTATGTCTCTATTGTATTATGACAGACCAGCTATTTCTACTGTCTCTATTATATTATGACAGACCTGCTAGATCTACTGTCTTTGTTACATTATGACAGACCAGCTAGATCTACTGTCTCTATTACATTTTGACAGACCAGCTAGATCTACTGTGTCATTTATATTATGACCGACCAGATAGATCTACTGTCTCTATTATATAATGACAGACCTGCTAGATCTACTGTCTCTATTATTTTATGACAGACCTGCTAGATCTACTGTCTTTGTTACATTATGACAGACCAGCTAGATCTACTGTCTCTATTATATTATGGCAGACCAGCTATGTCTAGTGTCACTGTTATAATATGACAGACCAGCTAGATCTACTGTCTCTATTGTACTATGACAGACCAGCTAGATCTACTGTCTCTATTACATTATGACAGACCAGCTAGATCTACTGTCTTTGTTATATTATGACAGACCAGTTAGACCTACTGTCTTTGTTATATTATGTCAGACCAGCTAGACCTGCTGTCTCTATTATATTATGACAGACCAGCTAGATCTACTGTCTCTATTATATTATGACAGACCAGCTATGTCTAATGTCTCTATTATATTATGACAGAACAGCTAGATCTACTGTCTCTATTATATTATGACAGACCAGCTAGATCTACTGTCTCTATTATATTATGACAGAACACCTAGATCTACTGTCTCTATTATATTATCACAGACCAGCTAGATCTACTGTCTCTATTATATTATGACAGACCAGCTAGATCTACTGTCTCTATTACATTATGACAGACCAGGTAGATCTACTGTCTCTATTACATTATGACAGACCAGCTAGATCTACTGTCTCTATTTATATTATGTCAGACCAGCTAGACCTACTGTCTCTATTATATTATGACAGACCAGCTAGATCTACTGTCTCTATGTCTCTATTGTATTATGACAGACCAGCTATTTCTACTGTCTCTATTATATTATGACAGACCTGATAGATCTACTGTCTTTGTTACATTATGACAGACCAGCTAGATCTACTGTCCCTATTACATTTTGACAGACCAGCTAGCTCTACTGTGTCATTTATATTATGACCGACCAGATAGATCTACTGTCTCTATTATATAATGACAGACCTGCTAGATCTACTGTCTCTATTATTTTATGACAGACCTGCTAGATCTACTGTCTTTGTTACATTATGACAGACCAGCTAGATCTACTGTCTCTATTACATTTTTACAGACCAGCTAGATCTACTGTGTCATTTATATTATGACCTAGCAGCTATATCTACTGTCTCTATTTATATTATGTCAGACCAGCTAGACCTACTGTCTCTATTATATTATGACAGACCAGCTAGATCTACTGTCTCTATGTCTCAATTGTATTATGACAGACCAGCTATTTCTACTGTCTCTATTATATTATGACAGACCTGCTAGATCTACTGTCTTTGTTACATTATAACAGACCAGCTAGATCTACTGTCTCTATTACATTTTGACAGACCAGCTAGATCTACTGTGTCATTTATATTATGATTTACCAGCTATATCTACTGTCTCTATTTATATTATGTCAGACCAGCTAGACCTACTGTCTCTATTATATTATGACAGACCAGCTATTTCTACTGTCTCTATTATATTATGACAGACCAGCTAGATCTACTGTCTCTATTATAATATGACAGACCAGCTAGATATACTGTCTCTATTATATTATGACAGACCAGATAGATCTACTGTCTCATTTATATTATGACAGACCAGCTAGATCTACTGTCTCTATTATATAATGACACAGACCAGCTAGATCTACTGTCTCTATGTCTCTATTGTATTATGACAGACCAGCTATTTCTACTGTCTCTATTATATTATGACAGACCAGCTAGATCTACTGTCTCTATTACATTTTGACAGACCAGCTAGATCTACTGTGTCATTTATATTATGACCGACCAGATAGATCTACTGTCTCTCTTATATTATGACAGACCTGCTAGATCTACTGTCTCTATTATATTGTGACAGACCAGCTAGATCTAATGTCTCTATTATATTATCACAGACCAGCTAGATCTACTGTCTCTATTACATTATGACAGACCAGCTAGATCTACTGTCTCTATTACATTATGACAGACCAGCTAGATCTACTGTCTCTATTACATTATGACAGACCAGCTAGATCTACTTTCTCTATTATATTATGGCAGACCAGCTATGTCTAGTGTCACTATTATAATATGACAGACCAGCTAGATCTACTGTCTCTATTGTACTATGACAGACCAGCTAGATCTACTGTCTCTATTACATTATGACAGACCAGCTAGATCTACTGTCTTTGTTATATTATGACAGACCAGTTAGACCTACTGTCTTTGTTATATTATGTCAGACCAGCTAGACCTGCTGTCTCTATTATATTATGACAGACCAGCTAGATCTACTGTCTCTATTATATTATGACAGACCAGCTATGTCTAATGTCTCTATTATATTATGACAGAACACCTAGATCTACTGTCTCTATTATATTATCACAGACCAGCTAGATCTACTGTCTCTATTATATTATGACAGACCAGCTAGATCTACTGTCTCTATTATATTATGACAGAACAGCTAGATCTACTGTCTCTATTATATTATCACAGACCAGCTAGATCTACTGTCTCTATTATATTATGACAGACCAGCTAGATCTACTGTCTCTATTACATTATGGCAGACCAGGTAGATCTACTGTCTCTATTACATTATGACAGACCAGCTAGATCTACTGTCTATATTTATATTATGTCAGACCAGCTAGACCTACTGTCTCTATTATATTATGACAGACCAGCTAGATCTACTGTCTCTATGTCTCTATTGTATTATGACAGACCAGCTATTTCTACTGTCTCTATTATATTATGACAGACCTGCTAGATCTACTGTCTTTGTTACATTATGACAGACCAGCTAGATCTACTGTCTCTATTACATTTTGACAGACCAGCTAGATCTACTGTGTCATTTATATTATGACCGACCAGATAGATCTACTGTCTCTATTATATAATGACAGACCTGCTAGATCTACTGTCTCTATTATTTTATGACAGACCTGCTAGATCTACTGTCTTTGTTACATTATGACAGACCAGCTAGATCTACTGTCTCTATTATATTATGGCAGACCAGCTATGTCTAGTGTCACTGTTATAATATGACAGACCAGCTAGATCTACTGTCTCTATTGTACTATGACAGACCAGCTAGATCTACTGTCTCTATTACATTATGACAGACCAGCTAGATCTACTGTCTTTGTTATATTATGACAGACCAGTTAGACCTACTGTCTTTGTTATATTATGTCAGACCAGCTAGACCTGCTGTCTCTATTATATTATGACAGACCAGCTAGATCTACTGTCTCTATTATATTATGACAGACCAGCTATGTCTAATGTCTCTATTATATTATGACAGAACAGCTAGATCTACTGTCTCTATTATATTATGACAGACCAGCTAGATCTACTGTCTCTATTATATTATGACAGAACACCTAGATCTACTGTCTCTATTATATTATCACAGACCAGCTAGATCTACTGTCTCTATTATATTATGACAGACCAGCTAGATCTACTGTCTCTATTACATTATGACAGACCAGGTAGATCTACTGTCTCTATTACATTATGACAGACCAGCTAGATCTACTGTCTCTATTTATATTATGTCAGACCAGCTAGACCTACTGTCTCTATTATATTATGACAGACCAGCTAGATCTACTGTCTCTATGTCTCTATTGTATTATGACAGACCAGCTATTTCTACTGTCTCTATTATATTATGACAGACCTGATAGATCTACTGTCTTTGTTACATTATGACAGACCAGCTAGATCTACTGTCCCTATTACATTTTGACAGACCAGCTAGCTCTACTGTGTCATTTATATTATGACCGACCAGATAGATCTACTGTCTCTATTATATAATGACAGACCTGCTAGATCTACTGTCTCTATTATTTTATGACAGACCTGCTAGATCTACTGTCTTTGTTACATTATGACAGACCAGCTAGATCTACTGTCTCTATTACATTTTTACAGACCAGCTAGATCTACTGTGTCATTTATATTATGACCTAGCAGCTATATCTACTGTCTCTATTTATATTATGTCAGACCAGCTAGACCTACTGTCTCTATTATATTATGACAGACCAGCTAGATCTACTGTCTCTATGTCTCAATTGTATTATGACAGACCAGCTATTTCTACTGTCTCTATTATATTATGACAGACCTGCTAGATCTACTGTCTTTGTTACATTATAACAGACCAGCTAGATCTACTGTCTCTATTACATTTTGACAGACCAGCTAGATCTACTGTGTCATTTATATTATGATTTACCAGCTATATCTACTGTCTCTATTTATATTATGTCAGACCAGCTAGACCTACTGTCTCTATTATATTATGACAGACCAGCTATTTCTACTGTCTCTATTATATTATGACAGACCAGCTAGATCTACTGTCTCTATTATAATATGACAGACCAGCTAGATATACTGTCTCTATTATATTATGACAGACCAGATAGATCTACTGTCTCATTTATATTATGACAGACCAGCTAGATCTACTGTCTCTATTATATAATGACACAGACCAGCTAGATCTACTGTCTCTATGTCTCTATTGTATTATGACAGACCAGCTATTTCTACTGTCTCTATTATATTATGACAGACCAGCTAGATCTACTGTCTCTATTACATTTTGACAGACCAGCTAGATCTACTGTGTCATTTATATTATGACCGACCAGATAGATCTACTGTCTCTCTTATATTATGACAGACCTGCTAGATCTACTGTCTCTATTATATTGTGACAGACCAGCTAGATCTAATGTCTCTATTATATTATCACAGACCAGCTAGATCTACTGTCTCTATTACATTATGACAGACCAGCTAGATCTACTGTCTCTATTACATTATGACAGACCAGCTAGATCTACTGTCTCTATTACATTATGACAGACCAGCTAGATCTACTTTCTCTATTATATTATGGCAGACCAGCTATGTCTAGTGTCACTATTATAATATGACAGACCAGCTAGATCTACTGTCTCTATTGTACTATGACAGACCAGCTAGATCTACTGTCTCTATTACATTATGACAGACCAGCTAGATCTACTGTCTTTGTTATATTATGACAGACCAGTTAGACCTACTGTCTTTGTTATATTATGTCAGACCAGCTAGACCTGCTGTCTCTATTATATTATGACAGACCAGCTAGATCTACTGTCTCTATTATATTATGACAGACCAGCTATGTCTAATGTCTCTATTATATTATGACAGAACACCTAGATCTACTGTCTCTATTATATTATCACAGACCAGCTAGATCTACTGTCTCTATTATATTATGACAGACCAGCTAGATCTACTGTCTCTATTATATTATGACAGAACAGCTAGATCTACTGTCTCTATTATATTATCACAGACCAGCTAGATCTACTGTCTCTATTATATTATGACAGACCAGCTAGATCTACTGTCTCTATTACATTATGGCAGACCAGGTAGATCTACTGTCTCTATTACATTATGACAGACCAGCTAGATCTACTGTCTATATTTATATTATGTCAGACCAGCTAGACCTACTGTCTCTATTATATTATGACAGACCAGCTAGATCTACTGTCTCTATGTCTCTATTGTATTATGACAGACCAGCTATTTCTACTGTCTCTATTATATTATGACAGACCTGCTAGATCTACTGTCTTTGTTACATTATGACAGACCAGCTAGATCTACTGTCTCTATTACATTTTGACAGACCAGCTAGATCTACTGTGTCATTTATATTATGACCGACCAGATAGATCTACTGTCTCTATTATATAATGACAGACCTGCTAGATCTACTGTCTCTATTATTTTATGACAGACCTGCTAGATCTACTGTCTTTGTTACATTATGACAGACCAGCTAGATCTACTGTCTCTATTATATTATGGCAGACCAGCTATGTCTAGTGTCACTGTTATAATATGACAGACCAGCTAGATCTACTGTCTCTATTGTACTATGACAGACCAGCTAGATCTACTGTCTCTATTACATTATGACAGACCAGCTAGATCTACTGTCTTTGTTATATTATGACAGACCAGTTAGACCTACTGTCTTTGTTATATTATGTCAGACCAGCTAGACCTGCTGTCTCTATTATATTATGACAGACCAGCTAGATCTACTGTCTCTATTGTATTATGACAGACCAGCTATGTCTAATGTCTCTATTATATTATGACAGAACAGCTAGATCTACTGTCTCTATTATATTATCACAGACCAGCTAGATCTACTGTCTCTATTATATTATGACAGACCAGCTAGATCTACTGTCTCTATTATATTATGACAGAACACCTAGATCTACTGTCTCTATTATATTATCACAGACCAGCTAGATCTACTGTCTCTATTATATTATGACAGACCAGCTAGATCTACTGTCTCTATTACATTATGACAGACCAGGTAGATCTACTGTCTCTATTACATTATGACAGACCAGCTAGATCTACTGTCTCTATTTATATTATGTCAGACCAGCTAGACCTACTGTCTCTATTATATTATGACAGACCAGCTAGATCTACTGTCTCTATGTCTCTATTGTATTATGACAGACCAGCTATTTCTACTGTCTCTATTATATTATGACAGACCTGCTAGATCTACTGTCTTTGTTACATTATGACAGACCAGCTAGATCTACTGTCTCTATTACATTTTTACAGACCAGCTAGATCTACTGTGTCATTTATATTATGACCTAGCAGCTATATCTACTGTCTCTATTTATATTATGTCAGACCAGCTAGACCTACTGTCTCTATTATATTATGACAGACCAGCTAGATCTACTGTCTCTATGTCTCAATTGTATTATGACAGACCAGCTATTTCTACTGTCTCTATTATATTATGACAGACCTGCTAGGTCTACTGTCTTTGTTACATTATAATAGACCAGCTAGATCTACTGTCTCTATTACATTTTGACAGACCAGCTAGATCTACTGTGTCATTTATATTATGATTTACCAGCTATATCTACTGTCTCTATTTATATTATGTCAGACCAGCTAGACCTACTGTCTCTATTATATTATGACAGACCAGCTATTTCTACTGTCTCTATTATATTATGACAGACCAGCTAGATCTACTGTCTCTATTATAATATGACAGACCAGCTAGATATACTGTCTCTATTATATTATGACAGACCAGATAGATCTACTGTCTCATTTATATTATGACAGACCAGCTAGATCTACTGTCTCTATTATATAATGACACAGACCAGCTAGATCTACTGTCTCCATTATATTATGACAGACCAGCTAGATGTACTGTCTCTATTACATTATGACAGACCAGCTAGATCTACTGTCTCTATTACATTATGACAGACCAGCTAGATCTACTGTCTCTATTACATTATGACAGACCAGCTAGACCTACTGTCTCTATTACATTATGACAGACCAGGTAGATCTACTGTCTCTATTACATTATGACAGACCAGCTAGATCTACTGTCTCTATTTATATTATGTCAGACCAGCTAGACCTACTGTCTCTATTATATTATGACAGACCAGCTAGATCTACTGTCTCTATTATAATATGACAGACCAGCTAGATATACTGTCTCTATTATATTATGACAGACCAGCTAGATCTACTGTCTCTATGTCTCTATTGTATTATGACAGACCAGCTATTTCTACTGTCTCTATTATATTATGACAGACCAGCTAGATCTACTGTCTCTATTACATTTTGACAGACCAGCTAGATCTACTGTGTCATTTATATTATGACCGACCAGATAGATCTACTGTCTCTCTTATATTATGACAGACCTGCTAGATCTACTGTCTCTATTATATTGTGACAGACCAGCTAGATCTAATGTCTCTATTATATTATCACAGACCAGCTAGATCTACTGTCTCTATTACATTATGACAGACCAGCTAGATCTACTGTCTCTATTACATTATGACAGACCAGCTAGATCTACTGTCTCTATTACATTATGACAGACCAGCTAGATCTACTTTCTCTATTATATTATGGCAGACCAGCTATGTCTAGTGTCACTATTATAATATGACAGACCAGCTAGATCTACTGTCTCTATTGTACTATGACAGACCAGCTAGATCTACTGTCTCTATTACATTATGACAGACCAGCTAGATCTACTGTCTTTGTTATATTATGACAGACCAGTTAGACCTACTGTCTTTGTTATATTATGTCAGACCAGCTAGACCTGCTGTCTCTATTATATTATGACAGACCAGCTAGATCTACTGTCTCTATTATATTATGACAGACCAGCTATGTCTAATGTCTCTATTATATTATGACAGAACACCTAGATCTACTGTCTCTATTATATTATCACAGACCAGCTAGATCTACTGTCTCTATTATATTATGACAGACCAGCTAGATCTACTGTCTCTATTATATTATGACAGAACAGCTAGATCTACTGTCTCTATTATATTATCACAGACCAGCTAGATCTACTGTCTCTATTATATTATGACAGACCAGCTAGATCTACTGTCTCTATTACATTATGGCAGACCAGGTAGATCTACTGTCTCTATTACATTATGACAGACCAGCTAGATCTACTGTCTATATTTATATTATGTCAGACCAGCTAGACCTACTGTCTCTATTATATTATGACAGACCAGCTAGATCTACTGTCTCTATGTCTCTATTGTATTATGACAGACCAGCTATTTCTACTGTCTCTATTATATTATGACAGACCTGCTAGATCTACTGTCTTTGTTACATTATGACAGACCAGCTAGATCTACTGTCTCTATTACATTTTGACAGACCAGCTAGATCTACTGTGTCATTTATATTATGACCGACCAGATAGATCTACTGTCTCTATTATATAATGACAGACCTGCTAGATCTACTGTCTCTATTATTTTATGACAGACCTGCTAGATCTACTGTCTTTGTTACATTATGACAGACCAGCTAGATCTACTGTCTCTATTATATTATGGCAGACCAGCTATGTCTAGTGTCACTGTTATAATATGACAGACCAGCTAGATCTACTGTCTCTATTGTACTATGACAGACCAGCTAGATCTACTGTCTCTATTACATTATGACAGACCAGCTAGATCTACTGTCTTTGTTATATTATGACAGACCAGTTAGACCTACTGTCTTTGTTATATTATGTCAGACCAGCTAGACCTGCTGTCTCTATTATATTATGACAGACCAGCTAGATCTACTGTCTCTATTATATTATGACAGACCAGCTATGTCTAATGTCTCTATTATATTATGACAGAACAGCTAGATCTACTGTCTCTATTATATTATCACAGACCAGCTAGATCTACTGTCTCTATTATATTATGACAGACCAGCTAGATCTACTGTCTCTATTATATTATGACAGAACACCTAGATCTACTGTCTCTATTATATTATCACAGACCAGCTAGATCTACTGTCTCTATTATATTATGACAGACCAGCTAGATCTACTGTCTCTATTACATTATGACAGACCAGGTAGATCTACTGTCTCTATTACATTATGACAGACCAGCTAGATCTACTGTCTCTATTTATATTATGTCAGACCAGCTAGACCTACTGTCTCTATTATATTATGACAGACCAGCTAGATCTACTGTCTCTATGTCTCTATTGTATTATGACAGACCAGCTATTTCTACTGTCTCTATTATATTATGACAGACCTGCTAGATCTACTGTCTTTGTTACATTATAACAGACCAGCTAGATCTACTGTCTCTATTACATTTTGACAGACCAGCTAGATCTACTGTGTCATTTATATTATGATTTACCAGCTATATCTACTGTCTCTATTTATATTATGTCAGACCAGCTAGACCTACTGTCTCTATTATATTATGACAGACCAGCTATTTCTACTGTCTCTATTATATTATGACAGACCAGCTAGATCTACTGTCTCTATTATAATATGACAGACCAGCTAGATATACTGTCTCTATTATATTATGACAGACCAGATAGATCTACTGTCTCATTTATATTATGACAGACCAGCTAGATCTACTGTCTCTATTATATAATGACACAGACCAGCTAGATCTACTGTCTCTATGTCTCTATTGTATTATGACAGACCAGCTATTTCTACTGTCTCTATTATATTATGACAGACCAGCTAGATCTACTGTCTCTATTACATTTTGACAGACCAGCTAGATCTACTGTGTCATTTATATTATGACCGACCAGATAGATCTACTGTCTCTCTTATATTATGACAGACCTGCTAGATCTACTGTCTCTATTATATTGTGACAGACCAGCTAGATCTAATGTCTCTATTATATTATCACAGACCAGCTAGATCTACTGTCTCTATTACATTATGACAGACCAGCTAGATCTACTGTCTCTATTACATTATGACAGACCAGCTAGATCTACTGTCTCTATTACATTATGACAGACCAGCTAGATCTACTTTCTCTATTATATTATGGCAGACCAGCTATGTCTAGTGTCACTATTATAATATGACAGACCAGCTAGATCTACTGTCTCTATTGTACTATGACAGACCAGCTAGATCTACTGTCTCTATTACATTATGACAGACCAGCTAGATCTACTGTCTTTGTTATATTATGACAGACCAGTTAGACCTACTGTCTTTGTTATATTATGTCAGACCAGCTAGACCTGCTGTCTCTATTATATTATGACAGACCAGCTAGATCTACTGTCTCTATTATATTATGACAGACCAGCTATGTCTAATGTCTCTATTATATTATGACAGAACACCTAGATCTACTGTCTCTATTATATTATCACAGACCAGCTAGATCTACTGTCTCTATTATATTATGACAGACCAGCTAGATCTACTGTCTCTATTATATTATGACAGAACAGCTAGATCTACTGTCTCTATTATATTATCACAGACCAGCTAGATCTACTGTCTCTATTATATTATGACAGACCAGCTAGATCTACTGTCTCTATTACATTATGGCAGACCAGGTAGATCTACTGTCTCTATTACATTATGACAGACCAGGTAGATCTACTGTCTCTATTACATTATGACAGACCAGCTAGATCTACTGTCTCTATTTATATTATGTCAGACCAGCTAGACCTACTGTCTCTATTATATTATGACAGACCAGCTAGATCTACTGTCTCTATGTCTCTATTGTATTATGACAGACCAGCTATTTCTACTGTCTCTATTATATTATGACAGACCTGCTAGATCTACTGTCTTTGTTACATTATGACAGACCAGCTAGATCTACTGTCTCTATTACATTTTGACAGACCAGCTAGATCTACTGTGTCATTTATATTATGACCGACCAGATAGATCTACTGTCTCTATTATATAATGACAGACCTGCTAGATCTACTGTCTCTATTATTTTATGACAGACCTGCTAGATCTACTGTCTTTGTTACATTATGACAGACCAGCTAGATCTACTGTCTCTATTATATTATGGCAGACCAGCTATGTCTAGTGTCACTGTTATAATATGACAGACCAGCTAGATCTACTGTCTCTATTGTACTATGACAGACCAGCTAGATCTACTGTCTCTATTACATTATGACAGACCAGCTAGATCTACTGTCTTTGTTATATTATGACAGACCAGTTAGACCTACTGTCTTTGTTATATTATGTCAGACCAGCTAGACCTGCTGTCTCTATTATATTATGACAGACCAGCTAGATCTACTGTCTCTATTATATTATGACAGACCAGCTATGTCTAATGTCTCTATTATATTATGACAGAACAGCTAGATCTACTGTCTCTATTATATTATCACAGACCAGCTAGATCTACTGTCTCTATTATATTATGACAGACCAGCTAGATCTACTGTCTCTATTATATTATGACAGAACACCTAGATCTACTGTCTCTATTATATTATCACAGACCAGCTAGATCTACTGTCTCTATTATATTATGACAGACCAGCTAGATCTACTGTCTCTATTACATTATGACAGACCAGGTAGATCTACTGTCTCTATTACATTATGACAGACCAGCTAGATCTACTGTCTCTATTTATATTATGTCAGACCAGCTAGACCTACTGTCTCTATTATATTATGACAGACCAGCTAGATCTACTGTCTCTATGTCTCTATTGTATTATGACAGACCAGCTATTTCTACTGTCTCTATTATATTATGACAGACCTGCTAGATCTACTGTCTTTGTTACATTATGACAGACCAGCTAGATCTACTGTCTCTATTACATTTTGACAGACCAGCTAGATCTACTGTGTCATTTATATTATGACCGACCAGATAGATCTACTGTCTCTATTATATAATGACAGACCTGCTAGATCTACTGTCTCTATTATTTTATGACAGACCTGCTAGATCTACTGTCTTTGTTACATTATGACAGACCAGCTAGATCTACTGTCTCTATTACATTTTTACAGACCAGCTAGATCTACTGTGTCATTTATATTATGACCTAGCAGCTATATCTACTGTCTCTATTTATATTATGTCAGACCAGCTAGACCTACTGTCTCTATTATATTATGACAGACCAGCTAGATCTACTGTCTCTATGTCTCAATTGTATTATGACAGACCAGCTATTTCTACTGTCTCTATTATATTATGACAGACCTGCTAGGTCTACTGTCTTTGTTACATTATTATAGACCAGCTAGATCTACTGTCTCTATTACATTTTGACAGACCAGCTAGATCTACTGTGTCATTTATATTATGATTTACCAGCTATATCTACTGTCTCTATTTATATTATGTCAGACCAGCTAGACCTACTGTCTCTATTATATTATGACAGACCAGCTATTTCTACTGTCTCTATTATATTATGACAGACCAGCTAGATCTACTGTCTCTATTATAATATGACAGACCAGCTAGATATACTGTCTCTATTATATTATGACAGACCAGATAGATCTACTGTCTCATTTATATTATGACAGACCAGCTAGATCTACTGTCTCTATTATATAATGACACAGACCAGCTAGATCTACTGTCTCCATTATATTATGACAGACCAGCTAGATGTACTGTCTCTATTACATTATGACAGACCAGCTAGATCTACTGTCTCTATTACATTATGACAGACCAGCTAGATCTACTGTCTCTATTACATTATGACAGACCAGCTAGACCTACTGTCTCTATTACATTATGACAGACCAGGTAGATCTACTGTCTCTATTACATTATGACAGACCAGCTAGATCTACTGTCTCTATTTATATTATGTCAGACCAGCTAGACCTACTGTCTCTATTATATTATGACAGACCAGCTAGATCTACTGTCTCTATGTCTCTATTGTATTATGACAGACCAGCTATTTCTACTGTCTCTATTATATTATGACAGACCTGCTAGATCTACTATCTTTGTTACATTATGACAGACCAGCTAGATCTACTGTCTCTATTACATTTTGACAGACCAGCTAGATCTACTGTGTCATTTATATTATGACCGACCAGATAGATCTACTGTCTCTATTATATTATGACAGACCTGCTAGATCTACTGTCTCTATTATATTGTGACAGACCAGCTAGATCTAATGTCTCTATTATATTATCACAGACCAGCTAGATCTACTGTCTCTATTACATTATGACAGACCAGCTAGATCTACTGTCTCTATTACATTATGACAGACCAGCTAGATCTACTGTCTCTATTACATTATGACAGACCAGCTAGATCTACTGTCTCTATTACATTATGACAGACCAGCTAGATCTACTGTCTCTATTACATTATGACAGACCTGCTAGATCTACTGTCTCTATTATATTATGGCAGACCAGCTATGTCTAGTGTCACTATTATAATATGACAGACCAGCTAGATCTACTGTCTCTATTGTACTATGACAGACCAGCTAGATCTACTGTCTCTATTACATTATGACAGACCAGCTAGATCTACTGTCTTTGTTATATTATGACAGACCAGTTAGATCTACTGTCTCTATTACATTATGACAGACCAGCTAGATCTACTGTCTCTATTTATATTATGTCAGACCAGCTAGACCTACTGTCTCTATTATATTATGACAGACCAGCTAGATCTACTGTCTCTATGTCTCTATTGTATTATGACAGACCAGCTATTTCTACTGTCTCTATTATATTATGACAGACCTGCTAGATCTACTATCTTTGTTACATTATGACAGACCAGCTAGATCTACTGTCTCTATTACATTTTGACAGACCAGCTAGATCTACTGTGTCATTTATATTATGACCGACCAGATAGATCTACTGTCTCTATTATATTATGACAGACCTGCTAGATCTACTGTCTCTATTATATTGTGACAGACCAGCTAGATCTAATGTCTCTATTATATTATCACAGACCAGCTAGATCTACTGTCTCTATTACATTATGACAGACCAGCTAGATCTACTGTCTCTATTACATTATGACAGACCAGCTAGATCTACTGTCTCTATTACATTATGACAGACCAGCTAGATCTACTGTCTCTATTACC